>NW_016157128.1:321340-321796 GCF_001687245.7 Rhagoletis zephyria | reverse complement strand
ACAAATTGTTTATAAAATCGTTTTAGCAATTTTCTTGTTTTTAATTGCCCAAGTTTTATGCTTTTGTGCGTTTATTTTTATATTTAAATTTTTAATCCTAAACATTATTCGACACTTATAGAAGTATGATTTTACATTTGTTTCCAATTTTATATGAGAGCTTAACTCTAACTATTTTGAAATTAAATTTTTTTTATGCGAAATAGTTTTGGTATAAACGAGCTCGTTTGAAAGTGCTTGACTCGGACGGACAACAAATGAAATCACTTTCCTTGAAGTGGTTTTCATAAACGCGAGATGGATCACGTAGTACAACACTACATCGCTGCCGTCTTAACTCGCAACTAGGTGGTTTAAAACATCGCTCTATTTTCGTGTCCTGACTTCTATTGCATACAGCGCACCGTTCAAAAGTTTTGCTCCGTTTCATCTTGGTTTCCTTACATTAAATATTTA
>NW_016157128.1:309337-320206 GCF_001687245.7 Rhagoletis zephyria | reverse complement strand
TCGTTAGTAAGTCTATTCATGATGAAATGTCAAAGCATACTGAGCATCTTTCTCTTTGACACCATGTCTGAAATCCCACGTGATCTGTCAAATACTAATGCATGAAAATCCTAACCTCAAAAAAATCACCCGTTATATATTTACTTATTACCAAACTTTAAATGTGCTTACTTGCTCTCCTGTATCTCTCAACAATTTAACGTTTATTAAGAAAATTTGTTGCTTGAAAAATATTTGTGTAAATTTTTTTTTAAACAAATTCAAATTTGAAAAAAAAAATATTTTCAAATGGGTTAACAATTCATTTCAATTTGAAATTATAGCCTGTTTCTTATGAGAGCAATGTCAAAATCAATCACACTTTGTTGAATACATTTTGGGTAGAACGTACTTTAAAAGTAGACATCTAAATCAAAAATTAAAGCGAAACAAAATTGGAAATGTCAGCAAAAAATGGAAAAAAGTACAACTTAAGAAAGCTTAGTTTTAAGTAATAATTTCGCTTCAACTTAACATATTTTTTTAATGAAATAATTGCATTTCTGTGTGGATACATATGTATTTATATTCGTCACCGAAAAAATACGTTATTTTCACCTTGAATTAATTAAATAGATGGAAATCCAAATACATGATCATGTTATCAATAACAAATTAAAGCCTTTTACATTTTTGCTTGTTTTCTTTTTAAACCCGGCAATAAACCGGAACTCGGTTCATAATGAACTATGTTACAGGCTTATAAGTGCGTAAAAGTACGAAAAACTGTTTGTTTTTTCAACGGTAAATCAAGATTTTGGGGGTGTTTGGCAAATTTCATATTTCGATTCTGGTTTTACTAGAAAGGCCTACCTGAAAATATACATAACTTTCCAGGTATTTCTACTTTATGATTTTTTGTAGCATTGTGTTATTTTTAAATGTTAATATAACTGTTTTATACTTATACTCCCAAATTTAGGATATAAAATCACCTCTACCAAAAAAGCTTAAATTGGCTGACGCCGCTTCGAATTTTTTACAAATGAGCAATTGTCAAAAATCTTCTTTTTAATCAAAAAGTTGTTTATTGAAACTACCTTCTTTTTTGTATCATGCTATAAAAAACATAAACAATAAATTGAAACCCATAAAAAATACCATCTATAAAAGTATAAAGTATTTATACCCTACTGACTGAGGCCCGATCAGTTGGTTCAAGAAGGACTTTAGTGGCAGTTGGCGCACACAGATGACCTTCTTTTTTCTGTGATGTTCCAATTTTTGGGTATTTATTCATCAGACTGAATTCCGCTTAAAAGCTGGTACATGAGCCCAACCATCTCTTCTCCGTCAGTTTGAATAGCTCTACCGGTATTCTGTCGGCTCTGGCCGCTCTGAACGACTGTTACCATATTTCCATCTTCGTCTCGGTAGGAACTTGCCTGCTCGTGAAACTATTTTATAGCAGCATTATTTTAAGAAATAAATTTCAGTGCGCATTTCTCGCTGCCAGAATATCAAGGATTTCACACTGATGTGTTTTTGCCTCCTCATGGATATATGCCCCCTTCCCTCCTGATATCCCTGCACCGCTTAAGAGTCGCTCGGTGTGCCTCTTGCGGACTTTAGCTGTAACAAGCTAGTAATCCGATATGACGTTGGCTTCTCAAATGAAATACAAAACAACTCGAAATGTCTTCAGTCTACCACAACGTGAACAATTTGGTTCTTGAATCACTGATCAGGAAACACCCAGCTGGCTGTTTCGATGCTGGTACTAACAACTGCAACGCTTCGTGCCGCATCGAAGGCAATCAGCCCCTCTCCGTTGTCGGAGGTGTTCTCGTTAAAGCTAAAGTTTTCGACAGTAGGACCAAATATTCGCTCATATGCTTCCTTAAATCGCTCGTAAAACTGCTTTTTGATATCATTATCCTTCACCTTCGTCGGTTGAATTTAGCCTTAATACGGGTTGTGGCCATCCGTTCGATAAAGGAAATGAACCTGGGGACAAAGTATACGCCCTATCACAGTGTCCCATCCATTGCATTTCCTCGATCGCGATGTTATTAGCCTTATATTGGATAAGGACATTCAGCTGCAGACGTCAGTGAGTTCTTAAGCTGTATAAAGTGATGGGCTCTCATATTGGTCAGAAAGCGTCTAGGGAAACGCAAGACTCGGAATTGAGTATAGTCGAGCCACTAAAACTACATCCCCTGGAGAATGACCACACCCTATTGTAATTTGGAATGCAATTGGCTTAGTTTTGTTGGCATGCGTTTTTGTATAACCTAGATATCTCTTTTGGTTGTTAAATTTGTTAAACAACATATAACGAAAATGCCGACGGAAAACACGTCGGTGATTTTTGACTGCATCAGTATGTCCCCATGCACTGTGTATGCATGTATACTATACATGTAAATGCATATGTACATATGTATATGTAGGTATGTATGAATGCATGCTACGCAATTTATGTACACGCAGCTTAGTAGTTATTTCAAATAGTATTGTTAATTTTTAACAAGTCTTTCGCCAAGTTGTCAGAACATCATTTCCTATATTAAAAACCAATTTCTGAACGGCATTAATATACATACATGCATATGTACAGTTGCGAGTAAAATAATAGCAGTAAAGTTCAAAATGATGCTGCTGGTAACTTATGTTTATTCATTTATTGCTAATAATTTTCATTTAATATATGGGACGATATGTACAGAAACCAGGGACCGAAAATAAAAGTTATATTTTTTTAAGTCACTTTTGCCAAATATTCTTAAGTTTGAAGTAAAAGGCATTTCCTAATAATAAAAAAACCGCTTATCCAAATTGAACAAATTTCGTGTCAAATGAAAGAGGACGGAAATAGATTTTAAACAGAAATAACGAACGAAGTTTACAACCTCTATTTATATATTTTGCTATAATTTAATACAAAAGAAATTCATATACTCAAGGTTTGTTCTATGGTAATTAAATAATATTTTTTATTGAAATATTTTCCAATAGTTGGCTTTCCTCATTTAGATATTTCAAGCTTTAAGGCTAATTTAGTCCTCCTTCATTTGGTACCCAATTTGTTTAATCGCGTATAAGCGATTTGTTTATTATAAGGAAATCACTTTTGTATAAATATTTGGCCAAGGTGATTTAAAAAAAATAACTGTTAGTCCCTGAAACCGTGCGAATTAAAATTTCAAAGTTTGCACAAAGTTCACAAGAATTAATGAAACTAAAAAAAAAATGTTCATCAGAATTAGGATTTTTTAAATAAGGTTTTTTGGAAAGATTTTGATTATGCAGTTTTGTAGCCCTTTCAATTGTGGTATAATAAAATGCCAAACTTGCACTTGCACATCATATTAAAATTGAACGGGCTATAAAACTGCTTACCCAAAATCTTTCTAAGAAATTTAATTTAAGAAATCGAAATTTTGGTTAAGTTTAATTAATTTTTGTGAACTTTGTGCAAGCTTTGAAACTTTTATTTGTGGGGTTTCTGATACAGATCGACCCATATTTTAAATCAAAATTATTAACAGTAAGTAAACATAAGTTACGAGTAGCATCATTTTGAATTTTACTGCTATTATTTTACTTGCAGCTGTACATTCTTACATACATATGTTAACAGGAGTACCCTTCGTATCTAAAGGCGCTGGAAAAGTGAAGTCACTTGCCGTGTCATAATCCAATACATGAAAATGATACTTGCCCATTTAGACACTTTTTTTTTAAATGGCATTCGAGTTGATTTGTATGATTATGTATTGGTACTTGTAGCATTGTCATAATTGATCGCACCTCAGCATTTCTCAATGGCATACTGTGTGTTTTTTATTATTTTATACAATTCAGTTGTTGTGGTTGTTGTTATTTTTTAATAAAGCAAATATACCAGCAATAAAAGCAATCAAATAAAGTAAAGTAAAGGGCTGGGAGTAAGTCAAGGCGTAAATTGCAGCAGACTTCTCCTTCGCCACGGTCCGCTGCTGTGGCAAACGGCGAGTGGCGTAGTATAAACTCTGTATTTACTTCATTGGCAATGGTGCCACATAGATAGTACTTTTTCATATATTTGAAACTAAAGGGGCATACACAGTTATCTAAGTATGTATGTATGTATGTATGTATGTGAGTGGGTATGCTAGTGGTACTTTATTGCGCCTGTAGGATGAACGCTTAGTATTATTTGCTTCTTTACAATTGCAATCTTCGAGATGCGAGCAATTGTTGAATTTCAACACCAACTATGCAACCAACAAAACAACAGCCAACAACCAACTATTCAGTCAACACAGCCAGACAACCAATTTTCCACCACAACGAACGCCACGAGGTGAGAAATAAGATTTTAATCGGACTTGTCTGATTTCAAATGAGCTTTAATGGGGGAACCTATTTAACGCTTTTTTATTACTATACTTTGTTTTTCACTATTATTGTTGTTGTTCTAGTTGCGTTCATATTGCTTTCCTTTTACTCATAGTTGCATCCTTCACGAGTAGATACTTACTCCCACACCCGTTTGGTCATACTATTGATACGATGCCCCCAAGGTGTATTTTATTGAAATTTTTTCGCGCCATCAATATGGTCATTTACGTGAGATTTCAACTTTCTATTTAAAGGTTGTCTAATTACTAAATATTCAAATTTATAAATTATAAAATTTTATAAATTTTGTATAAAAAATTAAAACATAATATATGAAATTGGAGGAGAAATTCGGTTAAACATGTAGCACAAATGTGAGCGCTAAATATTTACTTTATTATTTTATTTTATATACATATGGACATTTGACTGCATCACCCGATTTACACGTTTTCTCACCCTTCTTATTTCTTTGCAAATAAACCCACTCAAAGTAAGAAAGAGAAAATTAAGATAAATGAGATGTGTTGATATTAAAAAAAAAAAAACAAGTACAAGCAAGAAAGTCTAAGTTCGGGCGGAGCCGAACATTAAATACCCGGCGCAAGTATTAAATTCATGTTTTCCACTTTTCCGAAAACTACCGCTGCAAGGTAAGCCGGGGTGGTTTTACCCCTATTTTAAACAGCTTCGATAGAACGTTCAGTTAGACATAATGAGATAAACTTGTGTAGTCATATGTGGGCGATATCATGCACATTTTCCAAAATTCCAAANAATTTTGAGTAAATTAGCGTCCTTCAATTTCGAAATATTGAAGTTTCAAGCATTTCTGAAATTTACCGTTATATGCAAAGCGGCCATAATTTTAGTCCGATTTCAATAATTTTCAACGTTTTGCTCTTATGTGGCAATCACATATCCAGTTTGGTACAACGGTTGCCGAGATATATATATGTGATCATAAATGGGCGGTGCCGCGCTATTTTTTGAAATTTTATCATAAATGTATTTCGTGGTAGAGGATTGTTGAAGCATCAATTTTGAATAAATTAGCTTTAATATTTTCAGATTTATCGAATATTTCATATTTCTCCAAATTACCGTTATATGGGATGTAGGCGTGGTTATTGTCCGATTTCAAAACAACTATGCGAAGTTTGGAAGAAATTGGTGCAGTGGTTACCAAAATATACACATGTACCATGTATATCAAAAATTTATAATATTCTTATTTTTCGTCTAAAACTTATTGTAAATATCAATTTTGAGTGAACAATCTTCAGTAGTTACTAAAATATCGCAGTTTTCGCATTTCTGAAAACTACCGTTATATGGGAGGTAGGCGTGGTTGTTGTCCGATTTTTCCCATTTTCAATACCGTCCGTCCTACGCCCGAAAGAAGTGCATGTACCAAGTTTCGTTAAGATATCTCAATTTTGCACAGACGGACGGACGGACAAACAGTCACCGCTTAATCGATTTCTCTTTTCGTTCTGATCATTTATGTATACATTTGTTTATATCTATCTCGATTCGTTTTGCCTGTTACAAACAAGCGTTGTGTGAACAATGTTATAATACCCTTGTGCACAAGTGCACAGATATCGCGACTAGTTATCTTGTTTTCTCTTGCATAATTTAGAATAAGACAATCTGGGTAATATGTGGTTCAAACAATTTGCCACACAGCCACTCAGACAATCGATTTATTGAAGTCTATATTTGGGAATTTCGTTATCTCCTGGAAAGGACCTGTGCATTGGTCGCCAGGCTCAAGCGCCTAAATACCTCTCGACTATTTTAATTAGGGATGTGTTAAGTAATTGGTATACTCCAGCGATGCCCATCAGCCTTCTATTCCAACCACTCACAACTCAGAGAGGGAAAGAACCAATATGAAATTGCTGGAATATCCGCCGAAAATGCCAAAAAGTCATGGCAAATTGCGCTGAACGCATTCGTGGCTACAAATGCTTCCGACGTGGACATTTCAATGATGTTGTACGCCATCATTAGTAACACCTGTGCAAAGTGAAACTATTTTATACTATGGTGAGAAAAATTTACATTTCTGCTGCGTCAATTCACAACTCTTTACTGCTTGAAATTTTTGACAGTTGCTCTCATGCAGAAAAAGTTGAGCAATTAAAATGCAGCAATTATATAATAAGAAATTGTTTTTGCTGATTTTAATTCTTCTAGAACTGAAAACCATGCGCTTTTTAGACGTCCAAACCGTCAGGTAAATGTTATTCATTCACCTCGTAGTTGTCAAAAATTTACAATACAGAGTACTTTGCTATCAATTGGGACAGGCCCAGAATAAAAAATGCAATACTATCTATGTATAACCATTCGTGTTTTATTTAAAATTGAAAATGGAGCGCTCGTAATGAAAAACTCCGTGGTAACTAATCATATATCCGGCTTAGAATGATTCTCAGAGCCGAAATGAACTGAAATAATACATCTGGCTGGCTTTAATAGGATCGTCGTGTTTTTGTGATTCTTACGTCGGACTATGATTTACATACATATATATTTTGGAACAAGTTTCCGTTCCATTGGAGACAAACTGGTTTCGGCGTTGTGCCATTCCTAGTGTAATATTAACCTATTTCTTCTATCCTTCCAAACGGTAGAAATTCGATCCAAACCGCAGCAAAGTAACGTCATGACATTCTGTAGAGAGCTCATTGGTTATTCGTTAATATATTTACACACATAAATGCAATGATGATTCCCTTGAATATGCCAAGCCTTTCTGTACAACTTTGCAGTGATCTATAAGACCCATTTTGAACATTATCATACTTCCTTTGTGCTCAGTTTTAATTTTTACAGTATACTTTCTTAGCTGTCGTGGTAGTGGGATAAGACTGTACATTAAAGTGGTCCAAAAATGTATGTAAAAAAAATAAGGTCGGATTTTTAATGCCGCCACCCCCTAGGCTTGTTATATACCGAAAAAAAATATACCCATATTTTTTTATTTTGAAATCAAAAAATATTTAGGGAGTGCTCAAAGCGCTCAAAGTTTTCCATGGAGAAAAAAACAATTTTTCGTAGAAATGGTATAAAACTCTTGAAAATCAATATTTTACGACCGGAAAACTGTGGTTCTCTTCAGGAGACTTCCAGTATTAATATCCAATGGTTTATTTAACCATTTGTTTATGATTAAAGATTTTTTATTGGTCCCCCATTGCATTTTCTACGGGCTTTGGAGGACCTATAAAATATAGTTACCATGAAAAAATTGTTAAAGAAACAATTGAGTATTATTACCGGGAATCTCGTGAAGATAAGTAAAGTTTTCCGATCGAAAAATATTGATTTTCAAGAATTCTACACTATTTCTACGAAAAGATGTTTTTTCTCCATATAAAATACATGGAAAACTTTGAGCGCTTTGAGCACTCCCTAAATATTTTTGGATTTCAAAATAAAAAATAGAGGTTTATTTTTTTCGATATAGATCAATCCTAGGGTGTGCCGGCATTAAAACTCCGACTTTATTTTTTTGAACCACTCAACTGTATATTCACCAGACAATGGAAATGGTCAATAAATGATTAAAAGCTGAATTTTCTTCTTTTACATTGAAACCTTTTGTGGTCTTGGTCCGAAACCAGAAGAATTGACCAATTGCCTCATACCAAACGAAAACGGTCCTTTTATTGGTTTGATCTCGCCCTTGCTTTCATTGTTTATCAATGGATGCTTCCACATCCATGCCCAGTCATTGTATTTTTATGAGTTTGAACCGTCTTTAGCCGTTCTCGAACTGAACCGGCCATAAAACTTGCGCAGAATTTTTCACTCGAAAAATCTCAAATCTTTCTCACCTTTCTACTTTACCAAAGAATGAATTGAAGTGTGTAATTGTATACGTCGAAGGAGGAACCTGCTCTACAGTTGCTCAGTGCTTATCAACTTCGAAAATATGAACACCAACAGATATGCTCGCTACGTAACCGGATTTGAGTAGCTCAGTTGGTATTCTAACTACCTGCTTAGAGGACTGGCTGTTCTCTCTTTCTCTCTCTGCCCTGGTTAAGTGGAGGCTCGTGACTTTCAGTCTTAAATATTGGTGTGGCATTCACAAGAGGAAGTCATTGCTTTTCCCATATATTCACTTTACTCTGGACGAATGTTTTCAGAAAACCGGCGCTTGTTAAAAAAATCCTTTGCTTGCTGTTTTGATTTTTTTACAGACCAAGAAAATTTTCTCTGCCGGAAGCATGTGAAGGAGACTGATGCTTGATACGTAATTGTTACACAGCGTAACTTACACAGACTGTTCAAGGATGTATAAAAGAAGAGGTGCGGGTCTATATGAACTATGCACTCGCAAGAATTGTTGTGTGGACTCGTTTGATATTATTCGAGACTGCTAATAACTGAGTGAGTGGTAACAGGACTTAGACTGGCCAGACTCTTTGGTTTGGTTGGTTGGACGGACATTATGTTTTAACCGGTCAAGGCCGACTACCTTTTCACATGCACAGAGTCAGAATTTCGGCTCAGTTTGAGGGCGATTGGACGTCAGAGCACATTGTGTGTAATTGTGCTCTCTTTAGACAAAATTTAGTAGATTATGATAGGTCGTATTAGCGGATACATAGAACATAATAAGTTGGTCCTTTTTCCACAAAAAAATTGAGTTTAGGCACTTTTTAGCGAGATTCAGCAATTTGTTAGTCCTTTCAAACGTTCCTTTGGAGTTACCTTCCCCCATTCCTTGCATTTTCCACTCTATGTGAGTCCTAACTTGAAAGCAGGAGATGGTTTGCGGTGATGTACCGTAAGTATCCCAACTAGTATCTTGCAATATAGCTTTTTTGCCAGTGTTAGAATATAGATGGTGAGACTTTTTTTGGACTGTATCTATCGCCTCGTCTGGACTCCATTACAAGAGATGCTTCTGGTGAAGCGCTTCCTGGCTGTGCAAAATCTATATCCTTGCTCATGTTGTGGTATACTACTCATGCTCGCGTAGTTTTGTGGGATCCACACGAAGTATCTCGTTTCGTCTTTAGCTCATTGTCGTTTACAATGCCCAGCTGCCAAGTGAATCTCCACAATTGTCTTCGATCATTTCATTCATGGTTGCATTACTAACAATCATTACCTGCGCATTGCGAGTACTCGCATACTTACATACATATGTACATAAGTATGTGGGAGATTGCAAACACCAGCAGCATCACGAGACGGGACCTCACACTCAGCTGCCGTTGCCATTAACGCTTTAATAATAACTATATGCTTGTTGAACGCAAATCGCGATAAGCACACCGAAAATCTGCTGCTGCTAAGCAATGAAACCGTAATAGCCACCCATATTCCGCATAGTGTCCTCCGGCACTTGAGCTGCTGCTGGCCGTTGATATCAGGCCGGTAAAGAGCCATTCACGCAATCAACGCGAGCATTCGCTACAAAATGAAAAAAACAAAAAAAACACTAAAACTAACTAAAATCGTCTAAAGTATAGCTCAGCACAGGCTGAGGAGCTACGAGTACTTTGCTTAAATAGCCAGCGGTGCAACTGAGCCATAACGTACAATACTCGTACATCTGCTCGGGTGTGAATTGTATAGTACGCGCGTACCAAATAAGCATGCGCATGCCTACATACATATTCACATATACATGCCTACATAAGTAGGTGCTTAAGTTTAGCCCTTTTTGTTTCGGCCCAGCTAAGCGTGTGCACATGCGCGTGCTGGCGAATGCATGAAACGCGTACAAAAGCGAAAATATCCGCAATTATCAACACGCAGCGCAAATATCCCTAGGCTTTTGGTTGCCAGTTGCGCTTCGCGGTGCAATGCAAGGGCCTTCTTTGCATACACGTAACTATATAGAAATTTATAAGTACTACACACATAAATATGTACGTACGGATATACCTAGAGCTGCAAGGTAAGATTTTTTTTCGTAAGAAGACTCCCACTGTTGACTTTTCAGGGTTTGGTGTTTCCTTTTGCAAAAACCAGAGCAATATGCATACCTATATGTTTACATATGAACGTATGTATCTACTACATACATATGTACGTACATATTTGTATATTGTACAATCACGCTCATACTAAATCTTTTTTTGCTTTGAGGCAGTTAACATTGTGTGAGCCTTTGTTATCTGCTCTTTTGCTGTTGATCAGTTTGCATTCTTTAAGGTTTTCTCGCCAATGCATGTTTTTTGGGCTGAAATTTATAAACGCACCTATTTAGTAAAGCTAATCAGGTCGTGATAAAAAAAAATATCCAAATTCACCAGCAGCATAAAGGAGTTGTGTGTATAAATAATATTATCTATTAACTACTCTATTAAAGTCTCAACATTTTATTACAACGCTTTTATCAACTTGCAATGTTGTGCGTCCAGAAACTTTCAATGTTGTGTGTCCGACACCAAAGCAAAGCTTTGAAAAGTTCCTATAAAAAAGCATAGTGCATAGGGCGACAGCTGTAGTGAATAGGGCGAGGTA
>NW_016157128.1:288757-304026 GCF_001687245.7 Rhagoletis zephyria | reverse complement strand
GGACTGAGAAATATTATTTTCTACTTTTTAGTCCATTTATAAAAGCGTTGTATATTAAAAAGTTTTTTTTATACTATTTTTTTATTTTATATCTTTCAATTATTGAGCCGTATGCATAAAATCTAAGCAAATGCTTTTTCATTAAATTTCAGACCGTGTTTTTGTATTAAATCTCAATTTTTAATGCATTTGAGAATCAGTCCTTTTCTCAAATCTCAAACGTTATTTCTCAAATGAATTTCAAATAACCGTTGATAGCGTTCTCAAACTAAAAGGCACATTTTTAATATGGAATTTTCCTTTATTTTCAAATGGAAAAATTTGAATTCTCAACTTTTTCTCAAACGTGAGAGGAGCGGAATGAAATGAAATCCATTTATTCTCATTGACATATTTGTGTACCGTTTCTTTGATGCATGTAACAGAAACACACAGTTTTTATAGAAAATGGGGAGTTTTTGTTTGATTTATTGCATTTTCATTAGATCATAAGCCCTTTTGTAATACATACACCGAAAATGCTTTTTTTGGAAGTTTCAAGACCCTACCCCCTAATTTTATTCGTTTTTATGAGAAATATTATTGCCTATTTTTATAGATTTTTTAAAGGCCATTTAGGGGTCGCAACCTGTCCCTAAGCGCAATGTGTTCAACAAATTTGGTTGAGATCGGTCGAGTCGTTGAGTCGAGTGCCACCCCCATTTTCTTAAAATTTTTTGAAAAACCACTTTTTTGCTAAAAAGCGATTGTATTTATTAATTGTTTAATAAATATTGATGAACTCCTTAGCCACACTGCTCAAAAAACCTGAAATTCCGGTACAAACACACAAATAAATTCAAGGCCAAATTTAAGAAAAGTCGCCTAACTTCGACAATTTTCATGAAATTGCAATAAATGATCTATCAGTTTATTTAAAATAAATTTAATTTTTGATAGTACCACATGTTTTGAAACTGTGGAAATTATCGATGGTCAAAATTTAAAAAAATAAGAGAAATATGTTTTTTTTTTTTTAATTTACCCTATTAAAAATCCCCAACGAGCCAAGTCCGACAATATATACTGCTATTATATAATATTTAAAGGCCTATATATCCTCTTTTCATATCATATTCGATCTTTGAAATCGAATCAAAAATAGTCATTCAAAAACTCATAAATCTACAAAGTCGAATTTTCTGACCTAAATCGACAGGTCGGGACCTCTAAATGACTTTTAAAAAATGTATTAAAATGGGAAATAATATTTCTCGTAAAACCGATTAGAATTATGGGGTAGGGCCTTGAAATTTCCAAAAAAAGTATTTTCGATACGCACCCTAATACACATAAATAAAGTTTTTTTTAAACATAAAAATATCATTTCGTTTTAAGCAGACAACTCTCTATCGATGCAGCAGACTATTTCTTTCTTTCGGTTATGACGGCAGGTCAGTCAGGAAACGATCTATCACAAAGAAATATTATCAAAATATGTTCACTCAAATTAATATATTAATTGCATTTCAGTTCACTCGAATGAGGAGCGATTTTCCGACATAGAAATTGCGAATAACAGCGACCGCGTGGTCGAAGAGCGATTTTGTGACTGAAGTAGCAGACACAGATGGAACGGAACGAAAAAATTTCTCAAATGTTGCTCAAACCATTCTTAAGTTGATAAACAATATTTGAGAAAAATTTAAAAAAAATTTCAATTTCAAATGATAAACTGATACTGAAAATCAAATTGAGAAATAAGATTTTCTCAAACGTTTAAAAAGTTTTGTTCCAGTGTTTGTTGGGCTGCTGTTATTGTCAAAAAGAAGTTGCTGCATATCTCTGCATTCAAACCTTCTGTTACCGCAGATAATGTTATCGATTTAATTTAACATTGCCGCATTCCAAGTGAACATCTCTCCTGCTTAAAACTTGTTAAAAAAGATGCATCTCTTGATAATTTACAAAGTGTTAACTTTAATTTAGGTGTGTCTACAGTAAGTTCTTAGATGAAAATTTATGGCCAGTAGGAATTTGTGCTCGTACGTTTCGCTTAATAGACTAGAATAGACTTACTTCCAAAAATGCAACCATTATTAGTGATCGCTTTTCTTCTAGTACGTTAAGTAAATTAAATGTTTCTTATCAAAACATGTCAGGGATGTGCACTAAAACTAAATACGTGTTTTTAGCTACGTCACGCTGTGAGTTTGATGTCTGTGTACTTATCGAAACCTCGCTTAACAAAAGGATTTTTTTTATATGAACTTTTTTGATCCGAATTTATTCGAAACCTATCGTAAGGATCGAGACTCAAACAAAACGGGTCTGTGCAGAGGAGGCGATGTTTTGATCGCTATAAAGCGCACATTACGCTCTTTAGTTGTGCAACTGATGAACAATGATTCCCTGCTTGATCAGTGTTGTGCATGTGTAGGTATTTACGGCAACTTTGGCAAAATATTCTTTTGTGTTTCGTATATTCCGCCAAGTAGTGTTGAATGTTTGTATGATGCTCATGGAAAAAATATTTTAAGTATCTGTGAAAATAATGGGGATAGCCATTTTTGCGTCCTCGTTGATTTTAGCCTCACTAAAATCGTATGGTCTGATTTGCATAATACTTACGCCGACTAATATAAATTATTCCCATGATATTAATTTACTTGATAGCCTATTTGGGGTCAACTTCATTCAAATAAACTCTCTGTATAATACGTTAAACAATATCTTAGATCTCGCCTTTGTTGAGGAGGACCTGCATGCACAATTTCCCTCTTTATAGTCTTAGATCCGGCAAGGGCAAGGTGTGAAATTTAACGTGTTACTAAATATTTTGCCAGTGGGTTAGCCGAAAAGATCTTGGTCAGGATATTTTTAATTAAATAGCCAAAAATTATTATTTTTTTATTACTTTTTACTCATTTGTTTAATGAGTACCTATCGAAAGTATTAAGCCTATAGAATGCTAAAACGTTGGGTTGTCTATTTTTTTCCTGGCCTACCTATCGGGTTGGCAGATATGAACAGGTAAGTAATAAGTTTAGTAATTTTCACTCATCTGTTTAACACAATCTATAGGCTGTATGCTTTCGATTGGTATATGTATATGTAATTAGTTAATTAAACAAATGAGTGCAAAATTAAAAAAAAAATTAATTTGAATATTTAATTAAAAATATCCTGGCCAGGATTTCTTCAGCCAACCCACTCGCGAAATATTCCCTAACACGTTAAATTTCATACAATATAGATTTCATCCATTAAAC
This sequence comes from Rhagoletis zephyria, assembly GCF_001687245.7. Taxonomy (NCBI): domain Eukaryota; kingdom Metazoa; phylum Arthropoda; class Insecta; order Diptera; family Tephritidae; genus Rhagoletis; species Rhagoletis zephyria. Next base: position 300,775 of record NW_016157128.1, on the reverse strand, counting down.
AGATGGGGGAAGGTCGTGCCTTTGTCGGATCTCCTACTAGCATAGCTTTTTCAACGCGCATATGTACATAGAACCGCACGTATATAGAAACCGCTTTTGGCAATGCAACTACTTTGTGGCGGCAACAATATGCCAGTACGCGAAATGTCCCCATCTCAAAAGATTTCCCCATATACACCCAGCAAAAAACACGATTATCGTAGAAATTAAAATGAAATCGAATTAGGCGATAGGAATCGCTTACGTATTCGCTTCAAGAAGGCATTATTTTAACATAGGCATGTCATGGGCCGTAAGTCCTTACCCGCAGCATTACCTTCGAAGGAAGGGGGAACACATGGATAAACAGAATCCCGCGAGCGAACAAAGAATGCCTTACAGAGAAACTAATGTAGAATGCCTATATAACATATATACTTACATGTATATAAAATTTAAAACAGAAAATACAGATTGTCTTAAAAGATTAAAATTAATTAAAATATTTATAAATCAGTTTTACATATATATTTATTAATTTAGTCATTTAGATCTTACTTAAAAATCGGTATGTATGTACATACCAAGGTAGCCAATTCATCTTTGAGAATTCCCCGATTTCGGTAATGAAATTCCCCGATTTTGCCCGAAATTTCGTAAAATTTCTCGCCCATTGAGTTGTCCTTATTTGCACAAGAACTTTTATATATTTTGATATATTGCTGGTCTCTGTTTATTTTGTTATTATGTATTCATAAACCAAACAAACTTTTATAAAGTTAGTTAACAATTAAAGAATAAATAATGTTTATATGATATTTACATACATACAGTGGTCGAAAAAATCTTAGTCGCATCAAATTTTGGCAAGTTTTCACATTTATTTTTTAATTAAGTTCAGTTATTTTTTATAAACATATAGTTCAGTCTTTAACGAAAACCGTATAAATCCAAGTTTCAAACTTTGTGCAATATTAAAAAAAAAAAACTTTCATAATCTAGAATTCAATGAGCCAAAATTCCCTACAAACAAAGGTCCATTCCGCGATTCCCCACGCAAACTGAAATTGCTCGCAAATCGGGGAAATCCCCACGAGTTGGCTTCCCTGGTACGTACATACATATTTAATTAATCTTAAAATTGTACTTCCTCCCTCCCGTACTTCACTTGATTGACTGACTTCAACTTCGCTGTTAATTAAATAAAACAAAACATGAAACCACAGAGAGTAACGGTAGAAAGAATTCTGACTACGTTGAAGCATTCTACTCAATGCATTCTCCGTAATGAATCAAAGCAGCGAAATTAATAAAATATTGAAGATTCTACATTCTACTATGCATTACCGGCAATAAGCGAAAAAATTCGAAGACATTATAAGGCAATGCGTTCTAGAACACGTTACCACTAAAAGCGATTACCGATTTGTTGCTGTATCTATGTATGAATACGGAGTGTTTAAGCTCGCGTATGAAATCTTAGTGAGATAATAACTGCTAAATTGCATTTAAAAAGGAAAACAAAACCCACTGATTCCTTGTAAGAAGCCCAATCAGCCGGTTAATATAGTCGTATCTGGCGATTTCAACTGCGACTTCCTTATGTATAATAGCTTTTCACTTTCTATGCTGAGTCTTGGATTGATCACGGTCAATTATTCGATGCCTACTCACTTCACGCGCATGAGAAGCACTCTTTTATATATATTTTTGTCAATATGAAATTAAAAATTCTGCTTTATGATCAGCTCACTGTACCCAACTTTTCTAAACATGACTTAATTTATCTAACATACAGTTTTACCTTGGATCCCATTACAAACAAGGGCTGCTTGCTACTCGTACCGCGATTTCATGCGCATCAATTACGATCAACTTGAACGTGCTATTGATTCTATAACATGGGAATCTGTGCCTGATATGGTATGGTATGATATGACAGATGACCAAATTAACTTTCTCCAAGAAAACATCAACGCTCTTTTTCATCGTCACGTGCCACTAGTTACCAGCAGCGTTGCCGAATTGACGATTTCGTCGTCATTTTAACGTTTTTTTAGGTCAATGACGTTTTGACGATTTTCCCCCCGTAATGACGATTTTTTTTTAGTTTATCTTAATTATATATGTATGTATATGCGCAAAATTTGTTAAATGAAAAAGTAATCTAAAATACTAACCAATCGTTATTTGCACTGCTGACACTCATTTGAAAGAGACAGAAAAATAGCAGAGAGAATTTGTTCAGTCAAGATTATCTATCGTTAATAAATGCTCCTGTTACACCTTAAGACTTGATCAAAATCTTCAAAAACTTCACATCATTGGAGTTGAACAATTTAAAATCAGTTGTGTTTTAAATCGTAAATCTAAATTGTCGGTTACAATTGCAAATCGACCTTTAGCAACCCATATGCAATGTGGGTTCCCTTTGGTTTTGCAATGTGTGGTTATTAGGGCGGAGTAATTAAATTTTGAAAAAATTGTATGGCATATTGATTGAGATTCTACGTTCGATTATAAGCAAAAAAGGTGAATAAACTAATTATATACCAAAAATGACGTTTGACCTTGCCAATTTTTAAAAGAAAAATCACTGTATTATAATTTTTTCTGAACGAAGTTTATTTTCCATTTACAAAATTTTGTGTTTCCTTCATGCAATATACTGCTTTTTCTTTTGAAAATTGCGAGTGTCAAACGTCATTTTTGGTATACAGTTTGCTCGCCATTTCGGCTTAAAATTAATCGTAGGATTTGAATTTGCCATACACTTTTCTCGAAAATTTTTGTCCGAACTAATCACTCCGCCCTAGTGGTCATATTTATTGTATATAATTTATGTAATTTTGTTTGTATTTTTTATTGTTACAAAAGTATAACAAACAAAAATTTGACGTTTTTTTGACCAAATGACGACTTTTTTGGGGTAAATTGACGATTTTTCAGCGAAAGCTTTCGGCAACCCTGGTTACCAGATCAGTCAAACGTATCAACTGCCCCTGGTTGAATCGAGACTTCAAAAAATTGATCGGTGATAGGAATGGCGCGTACCGAAAGTGGAAATGCTTAAGAAGTGATGTCTTGTGGTCTGAATGTAAGAGACTCAGGAAGGCAGTCAGGAAAGAAATCAAGGTTCTTAAAAAGAGGTACTATGAGCACAGCTCAACTGTAGGGTCAAAGAAACCCTGCAAACAAGTCCGCGAAATTTTTATCAGCAGCAAGGAAAATTCAATTCTGATTGTGTTGATGTAAACGAGCTTTAGCCAAATTTTTGGATCTCCCCAAAACTAGCGCCTGTCCTGACAGATATGCCACTCGGTCAGATAGTTCCATCGCAAACTTTAGTTTTACTTGCGTAGATGACTGCGACGTGGTTGAGTCTATACTTGCAATTAAATCCAATGCCACTGGCTTTAATGGAATCCACCCGAAATTTCTCAAATGTATTCTTCCTAAGATTTTACCCTATATTACCCACGCTCTGAACACCATTCTTATCACGTCAGCCTTTCCAACCTATTGGAAAAAGGTCAAAATTATTCCTATTTTAAAACCGAACGGTGATCTTAGGTCAATCGCAATTCTGCCGTTTCTGTCCAATGTGTTGGAACGCTTAATGCATCGTCAGATCCACACCTTTTTGAGGAAAAATTCGTTCAGGCTCAAAATGGACAAAAATTTCGTAACCTTTCTGACCATTCCAAAGCCAACAATGTGAGACCATGACTTATTAGGTTTAAAGTTTAAAATTTGTTTAACTTCTCGTCTTCAGCGTTAAATCTGGTCAAGTCGTTTCTTTGTGAGCGTTCGCAGGCAGTTTGTGTTAATAATTCTATGTCCAGTTTTATGTCTGTGGGTAGGTGTGTACCGAAATGTTCCTGCTTAGTCCACTGTTATTTGTTTTATATACAAATGATCTTCCTGAGGTCCTTAATTACTGTGATATTCATGTTTATGCCGAACACGTCCAACTGTATCTTAGTTGCCACTTTGATTCAATTAATGCAAGTATATGAAACTTAATTAGTTGTTTAAGTGTTGTCAATGTGTGGGCTAATAACAACGGTCTATTCTTAAACCCTAGTAAATCTCAGTATATTGTCATTTACAAAAAATATTTCAAGCTTGACGGCTTTGGCAAAGCAACTCTAAATAACTCTGCAATTGATTATGTGGACTCTGCAAGAAACCTAGGGGTCATATTTAATAGAACTCTCACATAGAACATCAATATTCAATATGTTACCCCAGAGAGGATTAGACTACTCCTAGCCACAGCTTACATGCTTCCGACTCTATTGTATGGATGTGAATTATTCGCCAGCTGTGACAGTGTTTGCAATAAAAAACTTAATGTATTATACGATAATGTTGCTAGATACATATGTATATGGTGTAAAACGTCGAGAGCATATTACTATATGTATACGCGCATAAAATTTATTCAATGCCTCTTGAAAATGTTCTAAAACTGAGATGTCTTACTACGTTGCACAAAATTTGGACCACAAACGAACCTTAGTATCTCAGGCATAGACTACATCACACTAAGTAAATCAGAACGTCTCAGCTCTTACACGCTAGATTTAGTTCTACAATATCGGAACGCAAATTTCTTTTATTCGCTATTCGCCTTTGGAAAAGTCCCCACACAAGTTGAAGAACATCAAAGTTTCATTGCATTTTAAAAACGAGCTTCGGAAACATTTTACCAATTAATCAGTATTAAGTTCTGCCTCTTGTCTTTTTTTCTCTTTTATTATCGATTTTAAAACCTAACTCTTACTATTAATTTTGATTTTCTCTTATTACATTTTAAATGTACTCGCTTTGAAATAAGTTTAGATTTAAAATATTTTATTATGTTAATGTGTATTTAATCCTGAAATATAGCCGATGGTTGTTGTGTTGGATATGAAATAATAAATAAATAAATAAATGGTTCTCAAGAAAAAAAGACAGTCTAATTGTTCTGCAGTTATTTGTACTAACGTTAGAGACCTTATCCGCTTTGGTTATAAAGGTTAAACTTTTACCCTCCAAAGTTTCGGGAAGAAGCCCCTTGATGTGCAGGCCGCATATATAGATGCTAGCGAATGGCACTAAGCCTCCACAGATCTTTAAAGGGCTAACTATAATATCTAACTATAATACGAATAAGCTGCCGTAACTGACTGTCCGAAAATGAACGAAAAGTCTGTCAAATGCATAAGCAACGTAGTGTAGACTTTAGGTGGCTATATGTGGCTAAATGTTTTGTCAAATTTTTTTATTTTTTACCCAAAATCACCATAAAAAACTACCAAATTCAACAAAAAATAACCAAACTTATTTTAAACTAAGTGCATGATGATCACGGGAGCGTTACCATCGACGCCTACTAAAGCCCTAGAGACCTTGCTTCACTTGCTACCTGTGGACCTATATGGTAAACTACAGGCAAGCTGTAATGTTATTAGATTAAATGCACTAATCAAATGGAGTGACACGAGGTTTGGTCACTCTAGAATTTTGGAAGATCTTCCAGAGGACTTTAGGCACCTGGACAACACAGTCTCGTTTACGGGACTAAAGAATCATTTCCAGACAAGGATCCCCTCAAGGGAAGAATGGGAGGAGGATTCGGTCCTGCTACCGTATTCTGACTCAACAGCCATCTACATTGATGGCGCCAAGTTGGATCTGAAGGTAGGAAGTGGGATATACTCGCAAGAACTCTCACTTAGCCTCAGTTTTCGTCTGCCAGATCTATGCAGCGTTTTTCAGGCTGAAATAACAGCAATAAATGAAGCTGCAAGTTGATTGATCGATTCTCTTATTAATCTGAAGGCGGTAACAATATTTTCTGATAGCCATGCGGCTATTAAAGCACTTAATAGTGACAATTGTACGTCGAAGGTTGTTATGGAATGTAGACGTACTCTTAATGAACTGGCAAGGTGTTACGTCACTAACGTTGTATGGGTGCCAGGCCACAAAGACATACCGGGAAACTGTACTGCGGATGAACTAGCAAGGGAAGGAACCTTGTGGTCTGCAATCAATACAGCCCGTAATGCGGGCATTACGCTATCTTCTTGCAAGCTCTGGCTGGAGAATCACTTTGTCGGACGGGCTAATATAAGATGGTCTGCGGAACCTACTTTCAGGATAGCAAGACATATCTGGCCTAAGCTTGACAAGCGTAGATCTCGCCCTCTCCTCCACTTGGAGCGACCACTGTTGCGGCAAGTTATTGGAGTTCTCACCGGGCATTGCCTGATGGGAATCCACGCCACTAGAATGGGTTTGCAGTCAAACGACTACTGTCGTAGCTGCCGCGATGAGGAAGAAGTCGAAAGCGTGGAGCATTACTTATGCCACTGTCCTGCTCTGGCAAGAGCTCGCCGATGCTCGTTCCTCCATTATTCTTTTGAATGTCTGGCTTAACTGGTTTCAGCCAGCGTCTATGACTTTGTGCGCTTCATCAGAGCTACGAAGTGGTTCCATTGCTAGGGTAAGAGGAGGGACATATTGAGTCTCTTGTACGGCACCACAACGGGCCCATGGTGGCCTAAGTGTGCCCCCTTTTCCTGTAGGATTAGGGCAGCCGAGTTAACCTAACCTAACCTAACCTATTTTAAACTAAACAAAAATTTCGGAGCACTTTAAAATCCACATTTGTCCTGTTATGATCAATATACACAAATGCATATGTCAAAAAGTGGCCAAAAATATCTCAAAAATTCAATACTTGAAAGCAATCCTTAAAGCTTTTAACTCAGGCATAGACAAAGGGAAGTCCCCTACTGAATGCCGTAGCCTCTTGAACGTACATACATCTTTACATAGAATTCTGCTCATTTGGTTGCCGGGTTACGCCGGAATATTGATAGCAATTGCAACGCTAATGAAATGTCAAGGAAAGGTAGGACCATCCACAACCTTCTGGAAAAGGACTCGGTATTAATCAGTTTTTTGTAGATCACACAATAATAGTAACCTAGGAATACCGAAGAACTGTTCGCCTCGCGAAACTTTCAGGATTACCTGGTATTTCTGTTAAAGGAAACGCTTACGGCTCACTTCCTAATGTGGAACCAGAACTTGTTTTGACCTATGTTACATGTAGGACTGAATCGGAAAAGTTACCAAGTTGAAAAGTAAGTTACCAAATTACCAAATATGATATATAAAGAAAACAAGTAAGAAAGTCCAAGTTCGGGCGGAGCCGAACATTAAATACCCGGCGCAAGTATTAAATATATGTTTTTTTCACCCTTCCGAAACCTTCCGCTAGATGGTAAGCCGAGGTGTATCAATTTTGAGTAAATTAGCGTCCTTCAATTTCGAAATATTGAAGTTTCAAGCATTTCTGAAATTTACCGTTATATGAGAATCGGCCGTTATTTTAGTCCGATTTCAATAATTTTCAACGTTTTGCTTACACGTGGCAAGTACAATAACCATACCGAGTTTGGTACAAATTGGTAGAACGGTTACCGATATACTTATATGTGATCATAAGTGGGCGGTGCCACGCCCATTTTCCAAAATTTTACCATAAACGTATTTCTTGGTAAAGAATTGTTGCAAGCATCAATTTTGAATAAATTAGCTTCAATATTTAATGATTTATCGAAAATTTTGTATTTCTCTAAATTACCGTTATATGGGATGTGGGCGTGGTTATTGTCCGATTTTAAAAATTTTCGGCGATTTTTTATGCTGTACCAAGGTCAACAACTGTGCCAAGTTTGGAAGAAATTGGTGCAGCGGTTACCAAGATATACACATGTAACCATAAGTGGGCGTGGCTACGCCCATTTTCCAAAAATTTATAATATTCTTATTTTTCGTCTAAAAATTATTGTAAATATCAATTTTGAGTGAATTATCTTCAGTAGTTACTAAAATATCGCAGTTTTCGTATTTCTGGAAATTACCGTTATATGGGAAGTGGGCGTGGTTAAAGTCCGATTTCGCCCATTTTCAATACCAACCTACCTTGGATTAAGGGAAACCTACATACCAAATTTCGTTGAGATATCTCAATTTTTGCTCGAGTTATCGTGTACACGGACAGACGGACAGACGGACAGACGGACAGACGGACGGACGGACGGACAGACAGATATGGCTTAATCGATTTCTTTTTTCATCCTGATCATTTATGTATACATTTGTCTATATCTATCTCGATTCGTTTTGGGTGTTACAAACAACCGTTATGTGAACAAAATTAATATACCCTTGTGCACAAGTGCGCTCGGGTATAAAAATTACCAATTTCGGTAAATAATCACCAAAGCGGCAACACTGCGTGTGTTCCATATGTACATCAGTGATGAAATTTATGGTACAATTGTGCTTTTTTGTACAATTTTGTCAAAACGCGGCACTACGCCAAATTCTGTCGAAATACCACTGTGGATGAAAATATACTCATCTTTTTCCACTTCATACAAGTAAATACGAGGTGTTTATTAAAAACGAAAGACTTGCTAAAATCAGTAAACAGTTGCTGTAATAATATAAACCGAAGAAAAGGCTAAATATTTTGCAAAATATTTTACTGAAACTATGATTGCATTAAATGCAACTCTTTTTTGTAAAGTTTTTGTGTTACTTGCATTTAATAAACATACTTGTGTGCTTTTGTCGATTGCGTTGATATATATTCATTCCTATTGGAAACTAAAGAGTACAACTTCACAAAATGCTTTTCGTGCGTTCAGAATTGTATTCTTAGGGTTTTGATGACCTTTTTAAACTATTCATGGTCATCGATGAGTAATAACTACCACCAGAAATGAGAAGTGTAAGTTGCTTAGTCTCACCTTGCATTCCAAGGTCTTTGTCCAGCGCACACTGAGCTGACTAAACGCCCATCCGTCCAGAAGTAGACCGCATGAGGTTAGGGGAGCACCCAGACCTTGAGAAATTTCTCAAGTGTTCGCTGCATTGTAGAGGTGTTACACTAGAGAGCAACAAATCCGAAGCCTCCTGTATTGAGGCTACCTCTGCTTAGAAAACGCTACAGTGATCCGGAGGCCTGAACTTTAAAATTCCATTAGCTGTTCGGTTAGCTTGAAAGTTTCTGCAATCTTTCTGTTCGCATACTATACTGGATATTTGTCTCTTGTGAGAGAACAGATCACATTTCATCATTTCACAGGAATTTTGCTGCTGAGCATGTTTTACTGAAGATTTTAAACGAACTTACCTATAGAGAAATTTACCTAATCTAAAAACATATACCTACATATGTATGTACATAAATATGTTGGTACGTTTTGGGCTGATTTGGCACATTTTTTTTGCCATTTGGTACAAAATTAAAAAACGTGTTTATCATCCCTGATGTAAATACATACATACGAGTACAAACAGCTGATTCTGTACGGAAGTTGCGATCAGTATCGCTCTTTCCTTAAGCAAATGACGTTTAACGAAGCTTGACGAAACTTGATGTTAAGTACATTATAGTTTCAGAATAGGATTTATGTGTATTCGCACGTATAGTCAGCCCTTTTGTTTGAACCGCAAGAACAAATGTACCAATTGAATAGGAGAATGTAATTAATTTTTATACTAAGTACCTGTAAATAGTATGCAGTACACAATACTCATATCTGTAATAAGAAAATTTTGAGTAATTTGTTCGGATTTTGAGGATTTTTCGTTTGTTTTTGAGGAATTTGGTAATTTTTTTGTGGCAACACTGATCGTCGGCATTCGGAGCTAAACACTGAAATAAAACAGTGTAAATCAGAGTTGGCCAGTGAAAGCTTTTAATTTGTGCCAGCCGTATGCAAATTGTACAGAAAGCTTTTAAAAGCTTTGGCACGCGTTCCTATGAAGTGGCCAACATTGGTGCAAATACTTCTTGTAAGCGCTGAGCTATGGCTCCCATTTTTGAAATTCCGTTTATAGAAAGTCTTGTAGGTAAATCTTCAGCATTATACTGCTGAATATAACACTGGTATGAGAAGGAGAAGACATTAAGGACCGTCCCAACGTAAATTCCGGACCTCATCTTTCATTTATTGACTCACCGCTCGAATAAGCAAGCAATCGTCACCTAGTGTCGATCTCACAGACTAGTTTCGGCCTGGAAGACTCAGGCTGCAGTATCTGCAAATCTACCCCTACCTACTTAGTTAGACCAGAGCACGTAGATGCACATAAAATTTCCCTCTATTTACTACTTCCAGATTGGCTCCCACTCAAACCTCTCCTACCAGAGCCATGGCGTATGAAAAATGAAAATCCATTACTGCGATAAATCCAAATGAGATATAGTATAAAACTCAAAAATGTTCAGCAATCCTGCACCTATCCGCCCCAAAAAGTTTCTTTACATTTTCATTTGAATTGAAAATACTTGACACTTTCCTTTCTACAATTTTCCTTCTATGTGGCCAGTTATTGTTCGCCTCCCAGCCAACACTTGCCAACATAATTGCATGCATATGTACTTATGGGTGTGCATACGTACATATATACATACATACATATGTACATAAAACAAACAGGAGTATGCATGCATTATGAAATGGGACTTGGGAGGCTCGAGTCTCGAGAGTATTGTGAATAGGAAGCAACAACTTGGGGGAAGGAGTAAACGAAGAAATCTGCGATAGTGTTTGAAAGGGCAAAGAAGCTTGAAAATATGTATATTTTTGCATGAGAAGTGTGGTGCATACACAAACATACATATCGCACACCGTCTTCAAAAGAGTCACAACTAAGAATTTGGCATTTTTGAGATTATCCGCTAAAAATGTACACAGAGCTTTTATTCACCTTTCAGCAAAAGCTGGAGCAAATTTCTGTTATAATTTGTTAAGAAAACCTAAAGTAAAGTCGCCCTTTCCCATATGATTAGCATGTGCTACGAAATAGTTTTTCGCATTTTCTGACGAACGTATTATTTTGAGTTGTGACTCTTTTGAAGACGGTGTGCGATATGTACATTCTATGTAAAAAGGAACACACATACAGGGTCAACGAAGCGCACGCACGTTAGGAGCAATTTTAATGGCATAGCCGTCTTAGGCATTCTTGGATGCAAACTCTTATGTTCATATACTAACGCAAAGCCACATGCATACATTCAAACATACACGTATTCAAATGTATGCACATTAGGGTGGTCAAAAAAAAAAGTAAAGTCGGGGTTTTAATGCTCTCACCCCGTAGGCTTGTTCTGTATCGAAAAAATAAAAGCATATTTTATTTTGAAAGCAAGAAATATTTAGAGCATTTTGGCACAAATTTCCGTCATCCCTTGTCAAATTTGGTTTGGAGACAAACCGGTTTCTGTTCGAACGAAAAATGTAACTGAAGATGGCACAACGCCGAAACCGGTTTGTCTCCAAACCAAATTTGACAAGGGATGACGGAAATTCGTTCCAAAATAAATCATACACCCACCCTGTCGGAAACAACAACAACCAAAAAGGAAATATTTAGAGGTCGCTCAAAGCGCTCAAAGTAGTCCATGTATTTTATATGGGGGAAAACCACTTTTCGTAGAAATGGTATAGAATTCTTGAAAATCAAAATTGTTCGATCGGAAAACTCTGGGTTTTTTTTACTGGTCCCCCATTGCAATTTTGGGGCTTTTTGCTGACCTATAAAATATAGTTACCGATCGAAAAATATTGATTTTTTAAGAATTCTACACCATTTCTGCGAAAAGTTGTTTTTTCCGATATAAAATACATGGAAACTTTTGAGCGATTTGGGCGATCTCTACATATTTATTAATTTCAAAATAAAACAAGTAAGAAGGTCTAAGTTCGGGCGGAGCCGAACATTAAATACCCGGCGCAAGTATTAAATAACTATATGTTTTTTCACCCTTCCAAAACCTTCCGCTAGATGGCAAGCCGAGGTGTATCAATTTTGAGTAAATTAGCGTCCTTCAATTTCGAAATATTGAAGTTTCAAGCATTTCTTAAATTTACCGTTATATGAGAATCGGCCGTTATTTTAGTCCGATTTCAATAATTTTCAACGTTTTGCTTACACGTGGCAAGTACAATAACC
>NW_016157128.1:281493-288630 GCF_001687245.7 Rhagoletis zephyria | reverse complement strand
GACGGACGGACAGACAGACATGGCTTAATCGATTTCTTTTTTCATCCTGATCATTTATGTATACATTTGTCTATATCTATCTCGATTCGTTTTGGCTGTTACAAACAACCGTTATGTGAACAAAATTAATATACCCTTGTGCACAAGTGCGCTCAGGTATAAAAATAGGGGTATATGTTCTTCCGATGTAGGACAATCTTCGGGGGTGAGAGCATAAAAATTCCGACTTTACTTTTTCACGTGCATTTTTGCACCACCCTAATGTACATACATACCTGCTGGTGTGTGCACTTTACATCCTGGATTGGAAGAAAAATTTTATGAAAGTTTATTTGCTTTTTCCAACGATAAAAAATTCTTTTCTTGCCAACTAAAGTGTATGAAGTGCACAAATACAAAAATCGTTAGCCTTACACATCCATATGTATGTATGTATGCAAGGCAAATACTTCTACTTATATGCTAGCGTTTTCTTTTGTATGTATGTGCATTTATGATGTGCATATGAATAGCACAATAGTCATATATGCATGCAGGTGCATACCTAGGTATGTATGTATGTTTATAAAAAAAAATATGTAAATACCTGCATACATGCATATGTCATTTTTACGAGGCACCTATTGTTAGTGTTTCACATGCGAAGCTGTACATCCACATGCTTTTTTATATGCACATACGCATATCTACCTATGTACTTCTGCATGTAATGGGCTGGACATAACCAAATGCTTTCAAATTCAAAATTATTCTTCTCTTTTCAATCTAAAATGCTCTCTCCTTCTACTTTTATGAATAGGGGAGCAGACTAAAAAACTCACAACGATGTGCATAAAATTATAGTATACTATACCGGCGAGAGCTTTGAATCCTGCTCCTGCGTAGGACATGCGCTCAAAACTGTCCAATAAAATTACGTTGCTCTCAAAATTTCATAACGCAATGTAAATAATTCTCCCTAACCACGCCGTTAAAGGAGGAGTTTTCTTTTCAAAAATTTACATGCAATTCTTAGTCATAAATGGAAAATGCCCCTCGCTTACTTACTTGCTCGTACCATGGCAACTTTTTAAGCACATAACGGTATTGCAATCCTTATGAGGTGGAAGAAGTTTATATGTGTCTTTACATATTAGATATTCGTATGTGTAGCAACTAACACAAAATTATAAACCTATAGGAGTAAGTAGGAACGCATAGTTAGAATGAAATTCATAAATTTCAAATGAGAGAAATATTGAAAAATGTAATTACAAAACTCAGAAAAAAAGGAAAATTAAACTTTGCACATTTCCTATCGTTGCCGAGAGGCAGCAACTTCTTTCCTTTATTTTACTAATATTTTTGGTAAACTGAAGTGGGTAAAGTTAAAGCAAAACAAGCACTTTTGAATGGTGAGCGTTTCTAGGCAGGTAACATAATTTGCTAGTCCAGAAATAAAATAACCAAAAACAATGAGCCGATTGTATGTATGTAGTATAATTGATGCGATTGTGACTCTGTCAAAGGACGGCGGTTTGTTATAAATGCCCAATGTGAGGCAGAGAGTCACTTTAGATCCTTTGGCTTGGAATCTTCTTCGAAAGTCTGCACACACCTCCTTTAACTTCCACATGTCTTCTGGGATTTCTAGTTAGATATTCCGAGCATTGCTCTGCTACTAAACCACTAATACTTTGCCAAACTAAATCTAGCCTTTCACTTGGCATTCATGCAGCTGACCAAGACAAACGTCAAGTAAATTGAAAATCTGGATTTGTAGACGTTAAATCGAATATTTAGTCCTTAGAAATAAGAAACAATTCGTCGTCGCAATGTAACTATATTTCCTAAACAATTTCCTTCGTTATGCAAAACTAGTTGTCGTTTAGGTTTTTCCATTAAGCTCCAAGTATTTTGTAAAAAATATCTCATTCCTAGGTATGGTTGATTAGGCCAACTTACGGTGGTAGTACCAGATAAGGTTACACATAGATGTGACAAAGACCATTACCAGTCGACGAAACAAAGCGAGCCGATTACGAACTTTCGAGTGCGGCTAATTTAAATGGGCGAAAGCTGTGCTAGCCAGGTAGCCTCACGAGCGATTCCACCCCATTATTTTACCGGCAGCTGCTACAGCAGCGATGAAGCAAGACTGACGTCACACTCTTAAGAAGTGAGTCCACTGCGTCTTTAATATCAGCTATTTCTGCCTTAAAGAAACTGCAGCAGTCTGGAAATCTGAACTTAATTCTTATGGAGAGATCCAGGCAGGAGATCCCTCTGCCAACCCTTCTTCAAAGTTTTGATCCACCCCCGAAAAAGATTACTGCTGCCTGCCTCCAGTCACCCCTGCCCAACCATTCATCTCTTGGGGGAATTTAGTTAGAAAAGAAGCTACTGCGTACCATTTCGGAAGTGCAGTAATCTGTGTTGTCAGGAATTAAATCAAAGACCTCCATAACTCCAGAGTGTCCCATTTTCGAGCCTGTTAACTACCCGGGTTTTTCAGCTTAATAGCGGTTCGAGTTGCGACAGTTCTGCCTGCAATATCTAGAGGCGTTTTTGCCCTTCCCTCAAAGTATGTACTTGCTTCTATCAGAAAGCTGCAGGCAAATTTTTCCGATTAAGCGAAAAGCCACATCGGGGATCTTATACTTAGTTACCAAGTTTAGGTAACCTTGAGTCATTTTTATCTAGTTCCATTTTATCTAGCTCCTCTTGAAGGTCCTTTACAACCACGATCCAGAGTAGGTATAAAATGACACCATATTTCAAGGTACCCCTATTTACTCTTCAGTATGTTTAGGCTCTCTTCCACTCCGCCACGACTGTCGCGAGTAAGCCAAAAATAAACTTTATTAGGATGGTTTTTTAAACTCCATCTTATTTAGAGGCTTGACTATTGCCTCAGGAACAACATTGTTTAAATCCACCTTGATGTCGTGAAAGACCCTTACTACAAAACCTTTCTGACTGAAGTCTTCCCTTACTAATGTGTATTGGGCAGCATCCATCGACCGTCCTTTGGAATAAGCATGCTGTTTCTTTAAGCAAACACGAAGAAAGACTGATAAGCCTAACGCCCTTAATAGAAGCATTAGAACCCTTACCACCTTCGGCATGGATGCAATCCTGACGACCTTTCAAACCTAGATGGTGTCGCTGCCAGCCACCCGCATGGCACCTCCAAAGCCTCTCGCAGATGCGCACGCCAGGTGACGATGCATTACCTCAACGGAGACTTCAACTGTGAAATGGTTGCAGCGAAAATCTGGCATCAAGCAAAAGCTTTAGCGACCCCTCGCTGCTCATTGTCCAATGTCCTGTCACGTCTCTGAGGTAACCAAAGACAGCGATATTCCTCACTTGTATACGCCTAAATCTAATTGATTCGTGATACCTTTCTACGCTTTTTCAGAAGGGTTTCCATGTCTGCCTCTTCAATCTTCTACTTTCGGACGTTTAAATTCCCAGTCAGACTTTATATAGGTCACAATCAGAAGGCGACCCAATTCTACGGGCCTATAAAGGAGTCGCCTGCTTTACGCCTTAAAATAACAGAGCGCCGCTGCCTACTGGGGTGTATGCTGCCGCCCTTCCAATATCTCAGTGGACAGGCGCTCTCAAGATTGCCTGCACGTAGTACCGAAAATTCCAACCAACTCCCCAGCTACGTCCTAAAAAATCTACGACTTCCTCTTTGATGCATCAGGAAGAGCCAACCGAAGACTTTTGGGATTCAATTCGCAATTTATAGCCCTCAGATTCCAGGACGCACTTCGTCCAATGTAAATTCAATTCAATCGGTATTCCATCCGTTTCTTTCACCTAAAACATTTCTCAGCAGAGTATGAAGTGGTTCTACCTCGTCATCATGCGGCATATATGTCGAGATCAGCCAGAGCTCTACGGTTTCACCCTGGATGTCACCATATCTTCATTGATGTAATTAGGCAAAAGAGAATCTTCTAGTTCTGTTTTAATGAACATCCATACTCTGCGATCTTTGCAGCCTTTACTGTCTTCTCAAACATCAGATTAAATAGAACACACGAAAGAGAGTCGTCCTATTCCTGTATAGTATTTGCCAATGTTTGGCTTATGGTGAATACCTTCTCCGCGGAAGTTGGTCCAATTGGCAGGGTCACCCTTCTTATAGATTGTGCAGAGAAATTCAAATTCCAGTCGTCGGGAATGCGTTCATCTAACCGAATTCTTCATAAGATTTGATGCATGCACCTTATCAACTCCTCGCCAGCGTAATTTTATAGCCCAGAGTATGAAGTGGTTCTACCTCGTCATCATGCGGCATATATGTCGAGATCAGCCAGAGCTCTACGGTTTCACCCTGGATGTCACCATATCTTCATTGATGTAATTAGGCAAAAGAGAATCTTCTAGTTCTGTTTTAATGAACATCCATACTCTGCGATCTTTGCAGCCTTTACTGTCTTCTCAAACATCAGATTAAATAGAACACACGAAAGAGAGTCGTCCTATTCCTGTATAGTATTTGCCAATGTTTGGCTTATGGTGAATACCTTCTCCGCGGAAGTTGGTCCAATTGGCAGGGTCACCCTTCTTATAGATTGTGCAGAGAAATTCAAATTCCAGTCGTCGGGAATGCGTTCATCTAACCGAATTCTTCATAAGATTTGATGCATGCACCTTATCAACTCCTCGCCAGCGTAATTTTATAGCCTACTAAATCTCTCTCCCACCACAAATCTGACACCGAGTGTGCATACGCTGCTTTGCATGGCAGCTGAGGTAAACGTCGCATTGCTTGGATTCGGTGATGTCAGCGTTAGTCTTCCCGAGGACATCAATCAGCTGGCAGAGGCACCTTCCCAATTAAAGGTCTGTCCCTTCCAGGCTCCCAAGCCAAGAAATGTTGCCACCCAAACTTTAGTTGAAAGGTAGGTTTACTATTTTATTTTATTGAAAAACACACATATGTACATATGTATGTGAAAAATACGCGATTGGCGGGAAAATATAACTCATGCACGTTTACGCCATCAAAAATTTAATCACGCACGATCACGGAGGTTACGGGATTTTCGTCTCTAGTTCGCCGGACATAATCTTTATCTGTTACCAGCGGTTACTAACGTGATAGATAGATAGTAGAGTTACAATGTTTATAAATTCATTCAGTCCTGATGTAATAATAGGATTGTTTTTTTTTATTTTCGGGCTAGTTACGGGCTAATGGGCGTAAGTGCGGAATGCTCTTACAAAAGTGCATAAACTGCCCAAAACTACGGGAACACAAAAAACCCATTTTCGTGCCCGAACGTGAACAACGTTAAATTAATAGTTCACTTGATGTTTTCTCACTTATCAATCAAAGAAAAACAGCTAAATATGCACATATTTATTGGTTAAAATTTGAATGTTTAAAATTCTTCCTCTTCTTCTGGCAGTTGAACAGTTTTCACAAACTCTCGGAACGCTGGTGGGTGAAGCGCTCAGATCTGTCGACGTACTTAGCCTTCAATTAAGCGTTGATTTCCAAATTTTTTTAATGTCTTCAATTTCTACACCCGAGCTTTCGCTTTCGCTCGAGGAACTTATTGAAATCACTGTCACTGCTCACTTCGTTTAAGATTTCTTGTAAGGATGGGTGAATGGAAAAGATGTTGCAATACGTACTTCCTCCAAATGCGTTAAGAGTCTCCCAGGCAATTCTAAGTCGGTCTCAAGTGTTCACATCATGGCTTGTCTTCATCCATAATTTTGGATCTTAACTGGGACACCTTTTTTATAAAATCTCTTAAAGGCATTGGGAATCTTTTAACTGTGTATTTACCACAAATGTAACCAAATACATTTGGTATATTACTTCCACGCGATGAAGGTATGATTACGGTGACCATCCGTCCTTTATTTTAAAGGACAGTCCTTTATTTTAACCCCCTGTCCTTTATAATTTTTTTCAAAATAAAGGACGCCTTTTGTCCTTTATTTCTTAAACTGTCCTTTAAATCAGCTCTGCATTTTTCAGAGGTACATTTTTAAACGCAGAATATGAAAAATAAAAATGTTCCTTATAAAATATAATGAAAACCTTCGCCAGTTTGTTTCGCACCCCACTTAAGGGTTTCTATTTAATCGATAATCTTTGCACAATCTATAAAGCACAGGGAAAGTTGTGCCCAGGATCGTGTTGCACGCTGAGTTTCCAGTTCCACTGAAAGAGAACAATAAACCCCCTGCTGCACAGTGGTTCTAAACTGGCATTTAGTGTTCGTAATTCACTGGAGCCTTCATTTTTTCACTTAATTTGATAATGTTTTTTTTATTAAAGCTTTGCAAGAGACCAGTTGAGCCTGATTTGTGAATTTTTATTTGATTATATTAATTTTTTTAGTGCCAAATGCAGAAAAAGTGGCAATCTAGAAGAAAATGTATTCTCCTGTTCCAGTTAATAAAAGTTACATAGCAAAGACTAGTTAAAAACAATTGTATGGTTCCCCAAAACGAAAAAAAAATTACAAAAAAATGTTTGAAATTTTATAAAAAAAAGGTTCACAAAAATACATTTTTTTTTGGTTTTTAGTAACAATTTATTAAAAAATGAAGACTGCGGTGAATTATGAACAGTAGATCCCGATTTCGAACCACTGCGTGCTGAATTCGGCGTGCAGTATGAATTATGGTAAATGCATTTTGGCAGCAAAGGATGGCGGAGTCCTTGAAAAGGATTTGGCTTAATTTTTCGGAATCGGTTGTCAATACTAAGTGCCGTTTTCTCGCGTAGGCTTTAAAATTTACCTGCCCTTTACATAAAATTTTTCAGAACACAATTTATGTTTAAAAGGCAGATAAATTTAAAAACCTACATACTTGAGAAAACGGCCATAAATTATTATTTTTATTTGTTTCCTGGGTGAAGTTTTGAATTCAAAGGTAGTTTTGCATATTGGCTCTAATTAATACTTCTGAGGGCACATTTGGAAGTCTTATCGGAACGTTTCTATACATGCGTAAATTGATTTTGGTATCATACCTACGGAGACCATATTAACCAATGTAAAATAAAGGACATTTTTTTTTTTAATTATTCGGGAATACGTACATACAACTTGTATGATAAAAGTACCTTACCCATATCGTAAGTTAAATCAAATATTTACCAGTTAATTT
>NW_016157128.1:255935-281468 GCF_001687245.7 Rhagoletis zephyria | reverse complement strand
AAACTGGCATTTAGTGTTCGTAATTCACTGGAGCCTTCATTTTTTCACTTAATTTGATAATGTTTTTTTTATTAAAGCTTTGCAAGAGACCAGTTGAGCCTGATTTGTGAATTTTTATTTGATTATATTAATTTTTTTAGTGCCAAATGCAGAAAAAGTGGCAATCTAGAAGAAAATGTATTCTCCTGTTCCAGTTAATAAAAGTTACATAGCAAAGACTAGTTAAAAACAATTGTATGGTTCCCCAAAACGAAAAAAAAATTACAAAAAAATGTTTGAAATTTTATAAAAAAAAGGTTCACAAAAATACATTTTTTTTTGGTTTTTAGTAACAATTTATTAAAAAATGAAGACTGCGGTGAATTATGAACAGTAGATCCCGATTTCGAACCACTGCGTGCTGAATTCGGCGTGCAGTATGAATTATGGTAAATGCATTTTGGCAGCAAAGGATGGCGGAGTCCTTGAAAAGGATTTGGCTTAATTTTTCGGAATCGGTAAATTAACTGGTAAATATTTGATTTAACTTACGATATGGGTAAGGTACTTTTATCATACAAGTTGTATGTACGTATTCCCGAATAATTAAAAAAAAAAATGTCCTTTATTTTACATTGGTTAATATGGTCTCCGTAGGTATGATACCAAAATCAATTTACGCATGTATAGAAACGTTCCGATAAGACTTCCAAATGTGCCCTCAGAAGTATTAATTAGAGCCAATATGCAAAACTACCTTTGAATTCAAAACTTCACCCAGGAAACAAATAAAAATAATAATTTATGGCCGTTTTCTCAAGTATGTAGGTTTTTAAATTTATCTGCCTTTTAAACATAAATTGTGTTCTGAAAAATTTTATGTAAAGGGCAGGTAAATTTTAAAGCCTACGCGAGAAAACGGCACTTAGTATTGACAATGCATACCTAATAAAAAACCTTACGATATCTCGGCACCAAACAATTTTCTTCAAATTGTTGACCTGTTTATTTTTATTGACTATTACGTCTTTGATATTTCTAATATCCAATATATCGATATTTATTTAGTAGATATATCGGTTTTGCATATCTCGAATTTAGAATATCCGGATAACGATATATAGAGTTTTCATTGTCGATACGCATCATCGCCCATGTTTCTACAGTGCAATGGCGTATAGTCGTTATGCTGGGTATGCAGTTAAAGTTGCAAGGCTATACTCAATCACGACTCTTGCGTTCTCGTTCGTGTACTCTGGGCAACGTGAGCAACCCGTGTGCGAGAGGCGGCAACCTATCCCAGTGAAGCCTTAGGTCACGGCAGAAAGAGAGGCAATATCGTATTCGGTTAAAGGGCTCACCGAAGTCTGCAGCGTCTCTTCACCTGTAGGTGCGGTTGCAAGCGGACGTCTGACTTGGAGCAAGCCACTCGAAATATAAAGGCGTATTCGGTTGGGATACCACTTCCGTCCCAGAAATGGGTTGTGCATTAGGTTTGGGACCCGAAAAGTAAAAACCCCTTCCAGTGAAGAAGAACAATAAAGCCTCGTATAAGACCAATCGCATCCTTCCTTTTGAGGACGACCACGGCAAACGATTTGAGGGCATGCATATGGAATGTCCGAATCCTTAATGGGGAAGGATCCTCTGCCCAGCCGGTTGATGTCCTCGTAAGGTAAAAGGCTGATATCACCGCCATCCAAGAAATGCGTTGGACGGGGCAAGGAAAGAAGGTCCTGCGATCTTGCGACGTCTACTATAGCTACCATGAAAGGAGCGCAAATTCGGTGTTGGATTTGTGATGGGAGGGAGACTCCGTCGCCGAGTATTGTCGTTCACCCCTGTCGACGAACGTCTAGCCACAATCCGCATCAAAGCGAGATTCTTCAACATCTCGCTCATCTGCGCCCATGCCCCAAAGGAAGCGAAAGACAAAGTGTCCAAGGATCTCTTCTATGAGCGCTTGGAGCATACATACGAGCGCTGCACCCGCCATGATATCAAAATCGTGCTTGGCGATTTCAATGCCAGGGCGGCCGTCGGGAAATTCAGCCTCCACGACGAAACGTCCAAAAGCGGGCTGAGGCTGCTCCACTTGGCCGGGGCCCGAAATATGGTAGTATGCAGTACTAGGTTCATCCATAAAAAGATCCATCAAGCTACTTGGTGGTCTCCAGATCGAAAAACGAGAAACCAAATAGATCATGTGGTGATTGACGGAAGGCAAGCTTAATTTGCTTTAATTGCATACCGAGTAAAAACCAGCACTGAGAGTCATTTTAATTGTCCAATTTCAAAAATACATATGAATAAGTAAAAGCATAAACAGACGGCAGCGTTGATCCGGATCAACTCGGGAATTAACTGCAGTTGCTCCGGATTAAGACCGAGTTAATCGAAACCAACGCTGCCGTCTGTTTAAGCTTTAATACTTATTCATGGCTCTTGAGCTGGATTAAAATACATAATCTTATAGAAGCACATCTAAGAAAGCTTTGTACGATTAGTTTCTTTAAAACCTGCTGCATATGTATAAGCGGGTTGTAGCCTTACAAGAAGTAGAAAGCTTAGATTTATACATTTATATATGTACATAAGGGTGATCCAAAAAGAAAATTCAAAATGTGAAGGTCTCACCCCTAGGATTTTTCTAAATGAAAAAAAAGAATACGCGTATTTTTTTTATTAAATACTCATGTCTCAAAGGCCATGAAGTTTATTGGAGGAAAAACAGTTTTTCGTAAAAATTCCGTAGAATTATTGAAAATCACTTTTTTCGATCGGAATGCTCTATTTCTCTTCAGGGGACTTCCAATAATAATGCCCAATTGTTTATTTTACCATTTTTTAATATTAAAAAATTTGTATGGGTCCCCCATCGTTTTTTTTTTTGTTTTGGTTTTTGGTCGGTTATAAAAAAGAAGCTTAGTTTTAATGATGCGAGTGAAGTTGTTTCGGCACGTTACAAAGCAGCCATTCCATGAAATTATATCCTAAAATGTAACCCTTGTTCTGATGAAAATATCGGGCGCTGTTTAAACCCAATTTGCTTGCCGAAGCTTTCAAACTAAACTAGTTTCCCACTCAATTCGCCGAGATACAGGCCCATGCCAACGTCGAAACTTCGGCAAAATACATATGCATATCGCCAACTTTCACTCTTCGAAAATTACTTGTTTTACTTATGTACATACATATGTAAAGAGGCATTCCAAGCTATTTCAATGAAAATTCTTACTATTTTCTCGATTTTAATATAAACTGAGTATAATGTAGAAATTCCTCTAAAATTCTAAAAAAATAAAGTAAAATAGTGGCAAAAG
The DNA here is from genome assembly GCF_001687245.7 of Rhagoletis zephyria. NCBI lineage: Eukaryota > Metazoa > Arthropoda > Insecta > Diptera > Tephritidae > Rhagoletis > Rhagoletis zephyria. The sequence continues at coordinate 278,166 of NW_016157128.1, read as the reverse complement.
TTATACAAAATCCAATTGTATATAAGGTGTCTCGGCAAAAACCATTGTTTATCACATCATAGCTCGATAAATATTGGTTGTATCAAAAAATTAATTAGTATTTTTTATAGAAAGTTGCTAAAGAAAAGATTTTTGCACGTTGTTAATAATTTTGGTTTAAATAAAGTGGAAAACTCCATCTTTTTTTTGTGTGAATATTTCGTGAAATTTTTTTTTTACAATTTTCAAAATTTTACATTTTTATTTGAAAAAATTTTACATTTTCAAGAAGATGGAGTTTTCCACTTTATTTAAACCAAAATTATTAATTCCCAAACAAGCTTTGAGCTTTGGCAGGGGAGATGGTTGCCCTAAAAATCAGACGATTGCTTAAATCGACAATATTATGAAATGTGTGGGCTAGACAGGGACAAGAAGGCAAAAACATGACTTTTTGCAGGGTTGAGTGTAACATCAAACACATTTTGCCAATATTTTGGGTAGGCCAACATTTTTTGGATGATGATGGATTATCTCTGCCCGTTCAGGCGATATGACCAATCAAAGAAATGATTATGTTAAGATTAAATTCGCGATTTTTCGCAAAATAAGAGGATTATTGCAGAACAAAGTACATTTAGGGAAATAAATATTACCTGGACTTCTACCAAACTACGTAACTATCTTGGTTATCCGGAAGAAAAGGATTTTAGGTCGCCTACTTCACGTGTTTTGGCCTAATTTTAATTTAAAATTGTATTTATTTTTAATTTTTTATCAGCCACTTCTATACGAAATAATTCATTCCTCAGGCACAATATCGATACACCCTTTAAAAATTTGTGCCGATCTTTAAAAACGTGTAAACATGTTTTTTTAGCTACTTTCTGTTTTGCTCATTAACAAACGCAGGCATAGGTATGGTAAATTGGACTAAAAGAAATTTAAATTTTTTTTGAATCTCTGTCTTTGTCAATAAATAACAAGTAAGAAAATCTAAGTTCGGGCGGAGCCGGACATTACATACCCGGCGCAAGTATTAAATATATGTTTTTCACCTTTCCGAAAGCTACCGCTACATGGTAAACCGGGGTGTATAAATTTTGAGTAAATTAGCGTCCTTAAATTTCGAAATATTGAAGTTTCGAGCATTTCCGAAATTTACTATTATATGAAAAGCGGCCGTAATTTTAGTCCGATTTCAATTATTTTCAATGTTTTGCTTCTACGTGGCAAGCACAATAACCACACCGAGTTTGGTACAAATTGGTAGAACGGTTACCGAGATACATATATGTGATCATAAGTGGGAGGTGCCACGCCCATTTTTCAAAAGTTTACCATAAACGTATTTCTTGGTAAAGAATTGTTGCAAGCGTCAATTTTGAATAAATTAGCTTCAATAATTGCTGATTTATCGAAGATTTCGTATTTCTCTAAATTACCATTATATGCGATGTGGGCGTGGTTATTGTCCGATTTTAAAAATTTTCGGCCATTTCGTATGCTATACCAAGGTTAAGAACTGTGCCAAGTTTGGAAGAAATTGGTGTAGCGGTTACCAAGATATGCACATGTAACCATAAGTGGGCGTTGCTACGCCCATTTTACAAAAATTTATAACATTCTTATTTTTGGTCTAAAACTTACTGTAAATATCAATTTTTAGTGAATAATCTTCAGTAGTTTCTAAAATATCGCAGTTTTCGCATTTCTGCGAAAACTTTTAGAAAAAAATTCTTTTTTGCCACTTATCAGTAGTAACAGATTTTATTTTTTGAATTTCGAATTGTGTCTTTATTGCACAGGCCCATCGATATGTTCCACAATTTGTTTTATTTCGAAGAAAATAATAAAACCGTCGGCAAAAAAATAACCAAAAATCAATGCGAATTCTATTGAAACTTGCACCTTTTATTAATGAGCTACAAAACTGCATACAATCGTAGTATATTTACAACGATTTTTAAGGAAAATTTGAATTTTACTACGCTACTCCGCTTTACCGACAATCTACTTCGGTTTTGTTTTGAAAACAATAAAGTGCGCTTATTTTAGTTTCTATAAGAGTATGCAAGAATATTATATAAATAATTTATTCAAGGATAATTAACTAAATTATGGAACGAGTATTACTTAACCTCTTTGTATTAATGGTTGAAATGTAGTTTGTAAGATTAGTTTTAGCACTCGTTTCTAAAATGTACTAAACTTGTCTGAAATAGCAGATAACGATATTATATAAGGTTAAATTGGCTCCATCCTGCGGTCAAAGAATGATTGTCTTCTAATTATAGATGCTAACTTGAACACAAAAAAAATATAGTTGCAAAGACACAGAGGAAAGATATTTCAGCTCATTTCATTTATTGATCAAATCATTAGCACAAGATCAAAAGAAAGATCTTTTATAGCACAACAAAATATTCATAACAGTACACTGAACCAAAAGCACAATGGTTTTTTCAACCAAGTTATGGTTTGATTTTTTCATGGTTAATAAGCCTTTCAATCGGCAATGTGAATCAAGTTGAACATTTGAGAACAAATGTATGGCAGTGGCTTAACGTGCAGAGGTGCTTGCTGTTATTCGTTGGCTTCCAGCAGTACGAATGCCGCGGCTAGCTCTTTTCCTTCTCGTTATATTAGATTTTAAATTTAATTAAAAAATGTGATTTAGCCCATAGTGTGCCGTCAGCGCGAGTATATATTTTTTTCTGTTTTTAGTTTTTATTAATTACGAAAAAGCCTCTGCGAAGTGCAGAATCAAGTCAAACGTTCTTCGTCGACCTGTTTCCAGTTCAACATTTGAAGGCATTTTATAAAGCGGCTGTAGCTGAGTGTGCAGATATGTTTGCTGCTATTTGCTCACATTCTGAAGATGCGGTTTCAAATCTCGTCAGAGGCAACTTTTTAAAATGATAATAAAAATTTTTGTTTTGTATCTCCGAATTATGAAAAAGCATCTGTGAAGTGCAGAACATTAAGCGTATTCAAAAGAAAAAATTTACAACCAAAGGTTTGGTTAATGTAAATAAAACTGTGGTTAATATTACCAAATCATTGTTGAAAATGTAAACCAAGGCATTGTTAATATTAACCAAAAATCACGTTGATTCCTTTTCAAGTTTTAATTTCGTAATATTAACCAGTTCTTGGTGGATTTTTGCTCACCGTACATACATATACATAACTAAAACCACGAAAATTGCTTAAAACTAAACAAAAATGACATCATATAAGTAACAAAGAAAGTAGTATTTTTAAGTGAGTTGGCCAATTCCAAGTTATGTATATGAAATAAGGCTTAATTATACAAGTACAAAAAGAGCACATCTCAGGGACTGAAGTCAAGCTAACGGAAATACTTATATAGAATATTTTTATACCCGAGCGCTTAAAACAATTTTTACCAAGAAATACGTTTATGAAAAAATTTTGGAAAATGAGCGTGGCACCGCTCACTTATAATCACATACCAAATTCGGTATGGTTATTGTGCTTGCCACATAAAAGCAAAACGTTCAAAATTCTTGAAATCGGACTAAAATTACGGCTTTTCATATAACGGTAAATGTAAGAAATGCTTGAAACTTCAATATTTCGAAATTGAAGGACGCTAATTTACTCAAAATTGATACACCTCGGCTTACCATCTAGCGGAAGGTTTCGGAAGGGTGAAAAAACATATATTTAATACTTGCGCCGGGTATTTAATGTTCGGCTCCGCCCGAACTTAGACTTTCTTACTTGTTAGAGTTGCTTTTGTTTAAACTACTGCGAAGAGAAGCCCAGCAAGCATAGTTAAGTGGTTCTTGTCGAACGGCATTCCAATATCATCAAGTATCTTTACCATTGCAGTAGAGCAGCTGTGAAAGGGTCTGAATCCGGATCCAAATGGGGATATAAGGTTGCATTTACTGATGTAAGAAGAGATTTGTTCAGATAACAAAGACGGCTGCAGTAAGCACGGTTGCAATCTTCCTGACATCAGGAAAACAAGACGTGGTGAGAGTATGATTTATTATGTGTGTCAAGGTTGGCAAAATAATCGGCAAAATTACCTTTACAAATCAAATCGGAATGCCATCTTCCCCGAATCGGGATCGTTGGATCTGATCTTTAAAACAGATTTTATTACACCAACCTCACTCAGAGCAATAAACTTATCGCCAGCAAAAGAGGCGGGAAAGAGGCTAAAGAATTGGCGGTAAGGGGACAAGATGAAGGCGCGGAAACAAAGGCAACGCTAAGCGTTTCGGGACTCAGTGGGATTTCTGATTTCTCACTGGAATGGACGCGGAATATTCTCATATTTAGCCATAATACATTAGGAGTGTACTCGTACCTAAAACTATTAACGGTTTTAGAAAACTTTCACTGGTTTTGCGTTCTCGTACCCAAAAGCATGCATGCATGAAATTGAGAGAGCAAAATGTAATAGAGAGCTGCAAATTTCTGCTGGAAAATATTTACTAGCGAAAACTTGCATGTAAGAAAATCAGCAGATCACAAACATAGGTCGATTGTTGAAATTAAAATTTTGTAATTTTAAAGGTACATTTGTAGCTGTATCTATTAATTTTTTTTGCGTCATTATGTGGTATCACAAATAATTTTGAGACAAACAACTTATATCGGAATAACTAATTTGTATTTTAAAAACGTTTTTCTTATCCAAAGATATTCAATTGGATAAAATGCCAAATCGGGGAAAACGTACCAAGCAGAAAATCAATTGCCAAATGGACCACCTGTGGCAGCTGTGGAATTGATCAGCTGTTTCGAGGGCTGCAAGTTTTTGTAATTTTGTGTTCTCGTACTTCTGTGGATATTTTGTTTCTTTGAGAGCGAATGCTGCTAAATTCTCAGAATTTTTATGGATGAATAATTTTGTCCGCTCAATACGAGTACACACCTATTATTGGGCACTGAGTGGGCTTGCCGTAGTTCTAACCTAACTAACTAAAAAACTACTGTTGCACCTGTTTTCATATTAATTGCGTTAAATCTATACGATCAACAATCAGTTATATTTCCTGATCAGACTTTTGAGTTAGCTCACTTTAGTTCTAGGCAAACGAAAAGAAAATAGTCAAAACTGGTCAAGATGCCGTATCCCTTTCTAAAATAACAATACCTATCTATACATATGCATTTTTATAACTTGTTTCCTCGAACACTGTGTATTAAAAAACTTAGACAGCGAAAAAGTATAAATACAGTATTTTGAAAAAAACCGCAGTGTCCATTTTTAGATTTTAAAAAAGTATTGTACTGTTAAAAAAAAGTATAGATGAGAGCGTTGTATATATGTATGTACATATATATCCCAGTAAAAATCGTTGGACCATGTATTCTATTTGTGGTGTATCGGAGTACTTACAAGTGTTCCTCTGTCATGCTGTAGCGAACCACCTCGTGTCTCTGCACCAGCTTATTGTTACCCGCTCACTGCTCGTGTTTTAACAAAATGTGATTGAAGTTGAGCATTTGAAAGCACATTTGCATGTCTGCCTGTAGCTGAACGTGTAGAGATTAGGGATGTTAATTTTTCAGCATTTTCCGATCCCGGGATTTTCGGGATGTCGCTATCACAATCCCGGAATCCCGGGATTTGGATATTCATTGCTTTTCAACAACTTAAATCGAAAATATTGCTTCTATTTTGTTTGAGAAGCTCTCCTACCATAAAATAAATAATAAATAAGTGGGTTTGAAACCTACTTTTTTATTTAAAGTGGCGTTTTTATTTTTCCTCTCTGACGTCAGGATTTATTTTAAGGACCTTGTAATTTCAAAGATATGACTAATTCCAAAAATTATTTTAAAAAATTAATGCAATGTAGAATAAAAATATGGGTACCAAATGCATGAGGAAGTTTTTTAAGAATTTAAAAAAATTAAAATTTTTTGGATTCATAAGAACGAATAGGTAGGTATTTTTTTAAGCTGATAACGTTAGAAGGACGAAATTCGTGGATGTTATCGAGTTTATATATGTCCTTAACATATAATTTTTTCAAAAGAAAATATTGCGAAATTGCGAGGATAAAATTTTAAAAGGACATTTTCAATACTTACCAGTCCTTCTGCACTAAAAACTTGAATCTGTTTAAATTCTATAGAATTTCCTCTTTAATTTGCTACCCATACGTTTTCTGTAAGCACATTTCACTGAATTTTTTAAATCAATTTTGAGTTACTGACGTCGGAGTGAAAAGCTAAAACGCAATTTTACTATATTTGGCACATGTTTTCGCGAATTGATATTTGTATTTAAAATTTACTATCGCGCGGGGTTATATGTATAATAAGCTAGACATTTATAACAAAATATTAATTATTAAATAAAAAAAGAAATATAACCAATACTGGTCAAGAAAAGGAGTTTCCATTATTGCCATCAGTGCAAATTAAAAATCCCTGAAATCCCGGGATTATGTGTCAAGAATCCCGGGATTTTTGGGACCTTAAAGTGGCCGGGATCCCGGGATAAAAATTCCTAGTAGAGATGCTCGCTGTTATTAGTTAGTTTCCAGCAGGTTCGGTTCGAATGCCGCCAGAGGCGACATGTAATTTTTTATTTTTGTTTTTGGTTTTTATTAATTGCGAGAAATCATCTGTGAAGTGAAGATTAAAAGCGTGAACAAACGAAAAAATATATCAACAATGCTATTGTTAATATGTTGGAGGAGTTTTGTGCTACCCTGATGTAATGTCGAGATGGAGTATATGGTCCTGCCCTAGGACATCGCAATGTTAATTGGACCACTTTTTTTATATGAATTGTGGTTAATTTTTAAGTACTCCTTGGCCCTTAGGGCGTACTCTTTACATGCACGCATGGAGTAGACGCGATTTTTGCAGGGATATGAATGTATACACACACACTGTACATTCCCTGGAAGGGAGTGAAACCCGTCACACGGGATCAATCCCCTTAACTATTAAGTATGTTATTATTACTTTTTAACTGACTTCCAAAAAAGGAGGAAGTTATCAGTTCGTCGGAATATTTTTTTTTGTATGCGTAGCTTTGGACCACGTCAACCGATTTCGATAATCCTTTTTGCCTCGGAAAGGTAGTGTCTCAGAGGTGATCAAACACTTATCTGGTTTAGATTCGATCATTGGTTCATGAGATATCTTACTAATATAATAAATGTTGTGTTATAAAGAGTTGCCACCTCTTAAAAATATTTAATTTAACTAATTGCATGGAAGTTTTCACACAGATAGCTTATGAGCTAGGTTGGAAAATAGGCTACTTTTTTAAGAATTGCCACCTGTTTGGAAATGAAATTTTACTCACAGATGGTTTATGACTTGGATTGAAAAATATGCTACTTCCTTAACCGGTTTCCCGATCAGAACGAAATTTGGCACACTTACTACGGATTTCGCAAGGATGGTCTTAGACTGAAAGTAATTCCGATAACTCAAGGCCCCTCCCATACAAATTGGAATTTTCATATTACATACATATCTCTGGAAGTATTTGTGGGAGAGAACTGGAACTTGGTATAGAGATGTGTATGTGAAATCAGTATTGGCATTGATAGATTGATTTTTTAATCAATTAGTTAATTCGATTGAATTCAATCTGATTACAGTTAATCATGATTAATTTTGATCTGACTAAACAGTTAATCGTAACCGCGATTAAAAAAATTAAATGTGAATCATTAACTCTTAATTTGAGCAAGTAGGTTTGGTGATTAATTAATTTATGCTGGAATTTTCCTGTGCACACAAAGCAAGTTAATCCGGTATGGCTAAGCGCGGGTTTTCTCATCAATCTGAGTAATTTGGTGTGCATTTTCATTAAGATCTATACCAACAAACGTCTTACAAACTAGGTTTGTAAAATTTCCCAGTTTTTGTATTACTAATAACAATTATTACACCGGCACTAATAACAATAATTCGACCCGCAGAATCCGAATTTGAAGTCAGTTTGGGCCAATATACATACATCCTAAATTTCGAGATAACTTCAAAAAACCGTTTTTTATTGCCGATTTTCGCTTCTTTTTATGGTTTTTTGAAGTTTTCTCGAAATCTAGGAGCTATATTGGCCAACGTGACTTCAAATTCGGAATCTGCGGGGTCAAGTGCACATCACACTATTTTTTTTTTATGTGCCGGTGTTATAATTTTTTTTTTATATTATGTGCTTTTTATAAGCGTAAAACGCAAAATAATTACAATAACTGGTGCTTGGTTTCAAATTCGGACAAACTAGACAGCTTAATAAGATTTTATTTTTAATTGCATTAACGATTAATGATTAAAATTAATTAATCGTAATCGCAGGCAACGATCAACGATTTAAGAAATTTCATCATTAATCGTACATCCGATTACGACTAATTAATTTCCAACGTCAAACGCGATTAACATTTTAATTGTTAATCAGATTAACATTTTGCCAACACTGTGAAATCATATTCATACGCACGGAGAAAAATGGACGTTTTTGGAAAAGAGGCGTTGCACCTCCCATACTGACTGACAGTTTCACATTGCATATCTCTTCAAATCTTTGGGTAAAGTACTCAAGCTTGGTATGGAAATACATATCGTCGATGTTTTTGCAAAACCGCCCATTGTCCAATTGCAAAACCGCCTAACTTACGGCGCTCAAATTTTGACAGGAGAGCGAAAAAACGGGTTTTCTTTGAAGGTATTGCCTTGATAGGCGCTATTTTCTCTAGCTATTAGTTTACAAATCTGTTGTTTTAATAACGATTTTACAATTTTTATGCATAAATCCCGATGCCTGGAGTTCAGGGTTACCAAATCTCATTTTTGCCACAACGGCGATTTAGGCGGTTTGGCAACTGGCCGATGGCGGGTTTGCAAAAACATCGACGATATGTATGTATGTATGTGAAACTAATACCATACTCATGGAGAAAAATGAGAGTTATAGAAAAAGTTGGTGTGGCAACTCCCATGCAAATTGATATTTCTATGCTGCATATCTCTGGAGGTATTTATTGCAGAGGACTGGAACTTGGCACCGAGATGGGTATATAAAATTAATTCCATACTCATGGAGAAAAATTTGCATTATTCGAAAAGGGGGCATGGTACCTCCCGCACAAATTTACTGTTTTAATACTGCATATCTCTAGAGGTGTTCATGGAAGAGTACTGGGACTTGGTACTGGGGTATGTAAAATCAATTCTAAATTCATGGACGAAGATTAGGGTTATAAGAAAAAGGGGCATGGCACTTCCTGTACAAATTGACTTTTTCTTGTCACATATGCCTGGAAGTGTTTGTGGAAGAATACTGAAACTTGGTATGGAGTTGTGTATATGCAAATTGTTTCAATTGCTCATGGAAATTTTTATTTTATAAGTGCCATACTGACGGAAAAAATTTCATGTAATGGAAAAGGGAGAGCCTGGTTCGGCCTATACACGTGCTATAACAAAATGGGCACAGAAATAAAATATAACATCATTAAATTATTTTTCATATTTGGGGTGAAACCCGCGGGTATAAGCTAGTATACACATATATATATTTTTTATGAGAATTGGATTCGTCTTTGTTTTTGCTTAAAAATTACTTGTTCTATACATTCATGGATATAAGTATTCAAACAGAAACAAAGGCAGAATATTATCGATCAGTGGCGAAAAGTTTTTGCATCCACCCCCCATCTGCAAATATTGATTTAGTTATTTAATTTGCATGTATACATATATGTATGTATGTCCATCTGCAAACACATTTACGAATATAATTTGTACCTACAGTATGTAGTATGTATGTTTGTGTATAATTACTTACTTATTCATATTCACAAAAACTATGCAGCAAAGTTGGAGTTAAAGGACCTTTGTAGACGCAAACTTATCGGCTATCTGTATAAGTATATATGTACATATGTACGTATGGATATACATATATAAAAATACATACATATTTGTGCGTGCGTGTCTATGGTGAAATTCGTTTTGTGAAGACATGCAACATCACATTTGACCGCGCATAAATATCCTTTCTTACATCTGTACATATGTATATATGTGTGTATGTGCATTTGTATAAGAATATATATGTATATAAGTATATAGTTGCTATAAAAACAAAACTGCGACGACTAACAGCAGTCGTGATTTGATGTTGGTAATCAATGAATTAAAGCGATAGTGGCATTGGCGGCGAAAACGCACAGCTACCCGGAAAAGCGAGGAATTTTACCAAAAACAGTCGACGAAACAAGCCAACAAAAGGAAAACCACAAATAGAAATTACTTTAAGATGCTGCATGTTCCGTGCCAGAAGCAGACCGCGACCACAACAAAAGCACAAAAGCATAGAAGTGAAAAGTAAAATACAACCAAGAAGAAACATTCTCAATGAGTGGCAAAGTATGAGAAAAAACAGAAGTCATCGATTTTGGGACAAGGGACGCAGCGAAAGGGGGGCGGGCTAAATAGTGCGATGACGACAACTTTAATGAGCAGAAATTAGCAAAGAACAAAGCTGCAACAATGCTGTTACAACGCCTGCAACGGCAACGGATTGTGGCTTTGCCGAAAGTGTAGCAGTCGAGACAGTCTTGTAGCTGAAGCTGAGTGCGCTGGATAAAGCAGCCATCAAGTCTTTGGAGCCAATCACTCCGAATGAAAGAGCGAACTAACGGCCAAGGGAGCAAGTTTTCAGCGCTGAGGATGCTTAAGTACTTTGGACTCGGTGTTGTGGCTGGCTCGTATGCCGGAGCTCGCTGAGAGGCATTTGAGTTACACAAGCGAACCGAAAGCTTACACAATTAGCGAAACGAGGTGTCGATGAACTGATTAGGCAGTTTTTATAAGCTGTTATTGTGTGTAGAAAGTTTGCATTTTAAAACTTAGTTTTTTAAATAAAATTTCCAACATAAAATTTTGCGAAACAAATTTTTTACTAACGTTTTTCATCATTGTTTATTGCTCTGCCCGAATGCCTGCCTTTTCGATGCTGACAATATTGCGACGATGCTATCGGGAGCTACCATACATAACGAAGTAGCCCGCTTGGCATTTTTGCTCCACTGTCATGCGCCATGCACTGGTGTGCTCCCGCGCAGCTCAGCTCGCGCTGATTGGCTGCACAGCCGGTTGGAGGCATTGTTTACCACATTGAAAGCATTGTTTACCACATTGAGAGCATTAGGCGTGTTGTTGGCGGGCGCTCTCCAAGTTGGGGAAGAAAGTGAGGCTAGTCGCAGTCGATTGCAGGTGTATAGGCGTGCATACACACATGCATATGTATGTGCATGCCGCATTATGAGCGTGTGCATGAGTGCGAGTGGCGTTCACGCATTTCCCCACTCTGCGAGGAGCGCGTAAACCATTTTGAATAATTAGACGTTGGTTGTGTTTTTCTACGATGCTAACGGTGAGAGCGCTCCACTTGCCTTTTTCGATTTGTTTGGGCGCTGCTCCCCACTTGTGCAAGGCTCTCACGACAGCTTGTGGAACGTATCTTCGTATGATGCGCCGGCACTCTTTGTTCTTTTCAATTCAGTTTTAGCTTTATTTGTATTGCTTTCAGACTTGTTGTTATGCTTTGTTGTATTGTTGTTGTTGCAGCTGTTTTGTTGTTGTCATTGGCCATTTGGCATCATCGTCGGCGTCGGCCGTTTGCATTTACAATGTTTTTTGCAACATTGCAGTCGCGTTTCGTGTTGCATACATTTAGTTTGTTTTCGACCGATTCAATTCGACTCCATCCGATTCGATTCTAAATGGTACGGTTCATTGAATTAATTAAATGTTTTAAAAATTTCAATTCGAAAGCGTTATATCGCCAGGCGAAAAGTGCATTATAATTAATACATATCTTAATTAAAGCTTACGATTTGTTTGTGTTTATGGTGTAGCTGGCGTTTCGGGGAGTGTATGCATTCGTCGGCTGCTGCTGAAGTTGTTAACTCGCAAAGCCTTAAAGCTAAAGTTGTTGTGGTGTTCCGAATTGCTTAAAAACGCAACTAAGAATAAACCTACATTCATATTAAATAAAACTTCATTGTTTTAGAACTCGTATTATATATTTTCTGCATTTTTTATCAGCCAGACATAGAGAAAAGTTCATGAAGTTGATTTCAGATTGAAGTCGAAGGAAACTATTTACTAGTATCATATATATTTACATATATTTGAGCTTAGATATCCGGTACCTTAATATAAAAAGGCCCTATCTCACGTCGTCGCCGAAAAGCAAAAAAAACCGAAACTAACTAAAATTGTGTATTCCATAAAACGATTTGGAGACTTTTAATTCGACGAAATTCATCATTCAATCAAAAAGTGAGGTTTCGGATTTTTAGTTAGTTAGGGCTTTTTGTATTTCAGCGACGAGTGAGCCTTTCTATATTAAGGTAACGATATTTATGTCTGTACATACATATGTGTGAACTATTCACAGAAAATGGTAGAATTTTTTAAATTACAAACGTGGATAAAAATTTTTTCTTCCGCATTCACTTTTTTGCCTCAGTACTTGTATGCTCCTGAGCTAAATCGTATTAAGAAAATAATAAAATATTATCTAATTTAAACGATATACAAAGCAGTATTCCATTGTGATAAGTGGGGCATTTTACTCCAAAATGTGATCAACTGTGAACTATAATTACATGTGTCGTCGGAACTTATACAACAGTGAAATATACTCCTTAACATATAACATATAACTAATGTAAAAAAATTCTTAACAAAATACCAAGCAATTTCTTGCTTATTATTTGAATAAATGTGACTGGTGAGACACTGAAAAATCCCTCGTTTTACGTTTATGCACTCAAAGAAATTTTTTAGCCAAATTACTTAAATTTCTAGCCAGATTTTTTATGTTGTCAACGATAACGATACGCTTTCGTTTTCATTAGAAATTAGGCTGATATAACCTTCACAGAAATATTAAAAAATAATTAAAATTTTGACTAGTGGGACTGTAGAATAAAATTTTGTTCCCAAACTAAATATGTATGAGGTAAAAGTTAAAGAGTAGAAAAAATACACATCTTTTTCCCTTTTTACAAGCTTTTATTTAACTTGCTCATCCCGGGGAAATTTCCAATTGATTTTAATTTATATGTTTCTTAACAGATTAATGAAATATAATCATTTAAGTACGGTTTACTATCGCCACTGAGTGGCAACATCTAAATTAGAAAAACGGATTTTTTTTAGCTGCGGTCAATGGCATTATGCATTCTTTTGTGTAACAACATCAAGGTGCACACCACAAATTGGAGGACAAGCGCGAACAAATACTTGGCAAGAGTGCAAACGCCGAAATATTATTACGTATTATGACTTAAAAAGGATAATTAACCCGAATAACCCTGAATTTTGTTTCTAAATATATTTAGCTGACTTTTACAGCACCGCTCATCGGAACCATAAATAAGAAATAAATAAAAAAGGGCATCCATACTTATCCTGGATCGTGAGATATGTATGTCCTTTTGCCACAAGGCACAACTGATATGGTGACGGTTTTTCTTTTCATTAAATATATTGAAAATTTATAGTTTTTTTTTACGTTTTTACCAGTATAAAGAATTGAAAGGTTAGACTTTTCATATTGATTGTGATGATTATGGGTAAGTCTGATGCTAGTGTTAGCATAGGTCGCCAATTAATGCCGTTTATCAGACCCGCGCTAGTTACTTTTCGGTCTGGCGAACTATTGCAGCTACCCCCAAACTTGGTAGGTGCGCTGTTCTCAATGGTGCAGAATGATTAGTCGTCTTTCTTCTTAGCCAATAGTTCCCTACGATTATTTGTCAGGCATTAGGGCCAAAGATCTTGGTGCGCGCTAGAGCCACATACCACCATACGGTTTTCACCCCTAAAGAGCGCACCTATGTCCGGATGATATTCTGCCATAAATAAATGTTAAATATTTCGAGCTCAACATAGCCTAACCGGAAAGCCATGCCCTGACATTCTAGGGTGGTGTCCTTTTTCGATGATACGATACTGCAGAGTGTGTGTGACATAGGATGAGCGCTAAACCTACACCATTGTCTACTTCGCGATTTTTACAAAGCCGTCGGAACTCAACAGAGTCGAGTTACTGTACAAACTTAGCTTTTTGGACCGCATCAGTATTCCATGCCGAACCATAAGGACGGTTATCTCTTCGATCTTGCTCTACAGTCCGTTGCAGATTGGAAAATGTAATTACCAACACTGGTAATTTACTTAACTTTGCGATGTGATCACTTCGAAGTCTTTGACTCAAATGTCAATCTCTATGCTAAAGATGTTAGTACCAATATTTCTGCGTCATAACGTCAAATTTTCTGATTTTTAAAGGGGCTCTCATGGCATTGCGATATGGCATAGATTATCTTGAAAACCAATAAGACCATTTTAACCCTCTTATTTATTTATTCCCTAGGTATTATAGGATTTTTCAGTGACCCTTGAAGTACCATCGCTCGGAAATTCAGGAAATAAAAATGAAAATTTACATAAATTAAAAATGATTTTCCCTTCTATCAGTTTTCATAACAAATTCAAATAACACATAATTTTCCTCTTATTTAATTGCTATGAATAAATAGTTTTTGTCAACTGTTAATGGGTTTACACTGGTTTTCCTGCAGGACCGAAGACGGTTTTTTTTGAAATCTTGATTTTTCGAATATCGAATAAACCGAATTTTTTTATCGAACAATCCGGCTTTTTCATTTCATACAAATCTTGACCTCTCAACAAAAGTTTTGAGTGTTTCAAAGTTTCCTAGGTTATTTGGGAATGAACAGTATATCATATTTGATTCCAATAAATGAATGTTTGGCGCTTAAGTGTTTTCTACGTGTTTGGCCGAGCTTCTCCTCCAATTCGTGTTCTGCTTATTGATGTTCTGATACAAATGGAGAGATCTACACTTTTGCTCATCTCCGACGAAGCTTTTTTATGGCAGAAGTACACTCGGAGGCTTGCCATTGACTGCCGAAAAGCAACCGGCTAGGGAGCAAGAGTACTTACTACTCAAATCCGAAAAAGTTCAGAAAAAATGCAATTACCTATTTAAAAAAAAAAGTTAAAATAAGACCAAACATGAATTTTTCCCATAGCTTCCTTAAACGTAAGTCACATGCATTGGAAACTCGTGTTCCTGAACGTCTTTTTATAGTTGAGACGGGCTAAATATTTGTGTGATGTTGCATTTAAAGTTCCACAAAATAAAATCAGAGCAATTAACGCACAAAATCGGACTTCGGATATTGAATTAGTTACCAGATATTATGAGTTCTTGGAAAACTTATGTAGGGTTCGGAAATCGTGATATTGAGGGAAAGTAAGCCAACTTTGACAATCTATATATGTGCATCAGAGTGCCCAGATTTGGCGATTTAGCGCCAACTTTGCGATTTTTTGGATATTTGCGCGTAAAAATTTAGGAAATCAATGCATCTGACCATATTTTATAAGTTAGTTCTTTGGTAGTCAGTTTTCATGACAATGGGCAATGTTGTACCATAACAACATAACCTTTCCACCGTTAATTCGCCTTTCAATGGAGAGAGCGTTGTACAAATATACCAAAAGCAATTTTACCCCTCATGACCAGCATAAAAAACTAAAAGTATTGATTGAGTTAGTATACAGAGTGTGTGTCCAATGACTATTAATCCAGAAATTCTTTAATTTGCGAGTGTTGTTTTCTAACCAAACTTTGCGCTTTTAACTCTTTAATTCGCTCCTTTACCATAAGACCATGTGACGTTCGTAAACTTGTTGAACCACAAGCCATAACTCCTCCTATGCCTGAAGAACTGGTTCTCAATCCAGTTAATGCAATAACAACTTCTTCCAAGCCATTGAACACATGCGCTTTGTTAGGTCCAACACCTGTTGCGCTTGCTTCTGCCTTCGTCCGCGCTTAAGGATTATAACCCTTACTAAGTAGAATTCTCCTTTCTGTGTTGCCGGAGAAAAGGAAACAACAACAGCCAAAAAGGAAGTATACAATATTTCTTGTGCATATAACTCTGGCTACGCCATCCACAGTATTTTTGCGCAGAACCCACATCGAAATTTAAAAAAGTGCGCTTTTCAGACCGAATTTATTAATAAACTAGTGTTCGGAAACATTTGGAAACATTTTGGAACATTTGTTTTAAATAAAAGTTTAATCCTTTGATTACACGTGTATGTTAAGGTTTTTGGATTCGGGTTAAACGTTTGGACACAACAATCAAAAATCATTGTGCAAATAACTAGACCGGACCCAAGTTTCTCGATAAAGGGCAAACACGATTTTTTTTCTCGTTTATATAAAGCAGTGGATACAAATATACGTATATGCGAAAGGCAAATTTATCTGTTTATTATATATATATATATGATTTATTTTGGAACGAATTTCCGTCATCCCTTGTCAAGTTTGGTTTGCAGACAAACCGGTTTCGGCGTTGTGCCATCTTCAATGACACTTACCACCCTGTCGGAAAAATCAACCAACACCAACATATATATATATCTTTATATTACTAGCAGACCCGGCTAAATCGTCCCGCCCAAAATTATTTTTTTTATTGAAATATTTGGTCCAACGTTTACGCCAGCAACTCACGTTCACGTTTGCTTTTGTGGTCGACAGAAGGCATATCCCCATTGCCGTCTTGAATAACCTGACGAAAGCGTTATACCGGGAAGAAGTCCTTGCAGCTCGATAGTGAATCGTCCTTGAATCTGTATAGTATAGTTGGTGGCAATTTGCAAACTGGTGAGTATCATTGGTCCACATTCTGTTTAGTCACCGTAAAGCAAGGACCGCAATGGTTCTGATGGTTGATTTAACGGGAGTAATTTAACTTTAATCCCGAATCGACGATTTTTAGCAATAACTCGGTTCCAGCGCCACTAAAAATTATCATTACAATCGTTTCGGTCGTTAAGTCTTTTACATACCGACACTCTTCGGAATTTTTTCCCATACAAAAAAACTCCCACGCATTCGTTATACGGAGAAAATGCGTAACATCATCAGCGAAAAAAATTCTCAAAAATCAACGATATCTTACAGCCATTAAAAATTTACACTTTATGATACTGCAATTGAGTGAACTACAAAACTGCATACTCAAAATTTGGTACAAAAAAATTTATTACGAAAAAGAAAAAAACACTGTATTCTGGGTGTATATATTTGCAGATAGGTAAAAGTTTCAATATGTTTGGAAAGCACCACTTCCCTTTTCCAGTAGCCCCAAAGTCTCTATACCAATTTCCAGGACATTACCACAAATACTTTCAGAGATATACGGTATGAAAAATTCGATATGTATGGGTGATGCCATGCTCCCTTAATATATCCAAGTCTGGTGTCCAAAATTTCAAAAAATCGGTACAGCCGTTCGCCAGATCACCTCTTATAAAAAGAAGGAGCTTCTCTTTATATAATTAGTGTAGGTAACACAGGGCAACACCGATTTTGATGCTGCAAATGTTGAAGCTGGTTTTGATAGGCATTTTTTGTTGCTGATTAAGAATACGTAAGTATAATGTTTCCATCAGCTCCAGATTTTGAGAAAAATGTGGTGAAAGCGTCAAAAAATCGAGTTTTTTGCAATATTTGAGAAGCTCTAGCAAAGAAACAAAGGGTGGTAGAACCTTCCACTTAGGCTTTGATTAAAGCAAGTTCCCGCACCTTTGCTTGATGTCTGTCAAAAATAGCGTTAACATTTGCTGCATCAAATTTCTTTCCATTTTTGTTGGCCTGTATAATAAGTATTGTTAAATAGCCAATACCTGTATGTTTGCGGCGCCTTCAAACACCTTTCGATCTGTAAAACAATGACTCGATTCGATTGAAGATTTTTTGGAATTGATCGGTTCTGAAATATCATATATGTTAACCCAGCCAATAAGCTACCTACATGCTAAATTTCAAGCAAATCGGACCATTAATAAGACTGTTTCGAATAGTTCGGTCTCTGACCCACTTAACGGAAAAAATTATTCCTATATACTAATCTAGGCAAAAGGCTACCAGCGAACCAACTGAAGTTTTTTAAGCATAGCTCCACCCCTGCGCCAACTATCGGAAAAATTAAAACTTTGTGCACTCCTTCTAAACACGTTTCCAAAAAAGCAGCACCCATTCGAATCGGTTATGAAACATAGGACAAAATTGTTCCCAATTGATCCAAGGCTCCAATGAATTTCACAATTATCCGAAATTTTCCAAGCTTTCGTCGAAAAAAATTCAAATTTTTTGCGTTCTTCCGGATTTTTCCGAGTTTTCCACTTAGAATTTCCTATTTTTCCATTCGAATGCCATTCCGAAGGAATTTCATACAAAATACCATACAAAAAATCAATTTTCGATTTTGCCAATTTTCCGACTTTCCCGGAGGTTTTTTCAAAAACCTTCTCCTTGCAATTACGAACAACTAAAAAAAAAAATATAGCCAAATCGGAACAACCGTTCTCAATTAATGAATTACTATACATTTTTCACACCATTTTTATATATATAGATTCTGAAACAAGGCGCTTATTCCCAGAGATCTACAAGTCGTACAGAGACAAATTATACATCAAATTAAAGTGATCGATCTAAAACTTTGCACAAAGTTTTTAGATTTATGATTCATTAAACCATTTTCGAAATATTTGCGTCGAAATATTTTAAAATATTTTGCTGCGTCCATTTCGATTGGTAGCGTCTCAGCGGGACATAAGAGAATGAAAAATTGTTCCATTTATTCGTTTTTGTTTCATATCGTTCAAAGCATTGCTACGTTCGTGTGCACGTAGGCAGCGGAAGATCTGCAAGAAAATATTCCCTTTGGCAGTGTACATATGTATGTACCATACACAACGTTGTTGCATATATCAACTAGTCGGTAGTGGGGGGTTGAAATTCGATTTTTTTCGAATTTCGAACATTGCCCAACCATTCGATTATTCGATTCGCAGTACGGTGGTGCAAATTCGATTTAATTCGAATTTTTTCGAATTTCGCAAAACTTTTTGAAGTGAAACTTCTTAATCGAGTTCGGAGATGTTTGCGTTAAATATTTAACACCAAGTCATAAAATCTGTATCGTTCGTTCGATTTTCAAAAAGGGGGTAGGTGTCAAATGAAATGTAGTTGTGTAGCATGGTTTTAGTTTTGTGCCATATGTAAGAAAATCAAAATCAAATTATTTAATAAGTTAAATAAATTACTCCAATATGGGTAGCAATCGAAATGATTTTGAATAAACTTTTTTTTTTAATTTCATTTGGCAGGGTTGCCACCTGTTTGAAATGTCGAATTTATTTAAAGTAGCCCGTACTTTGTTAACATTTTCTGAATGTCTACCCATCCAGTAGCTACACGCTCGATGGATTTGCAAAAGTTAGCTCGTATTTATATCCGAGCGCACTTGTGCACAAGGGTATATTAATTTTGTTCACATAACGGTTGTTTGTAACAGCCAAAACGAATCGAGATAGATATAGACAAATGTATACATAAATGCTCAGAATGAATAGAGAAATCGATTAAGCCATGTCTGTCTGTCCGTCCGTCTGTCCGTCATAAAAACATGAAAACTATTGATGAAAAAGGTACTGACACTGAAAAAAATTAAAAATAAAACTTACGTCAATCGACAATTTCCCAGTTTTTTATGTAATGAATCTATGATTTTATGTAGTTTATGGACTAAAATGTAATATTTATTTTTATTTTGTTATTACTTAATATGTACTTACGCACATAAATGAAATGTGCACTTTTGAAAAAATACATGCACATTTTTGTTTGAACGATGTAATATCAATATCTTTTATTCAAATAAGAAATAGTGACTACTCAATTAATTAAAACATTAAAAAGTTCTAAAATAGGCTTCCCCTCCATTAAGCGGACACTTCTCTTGGGCGGACAAAAAATTACTGACGGTGAGTGTCCGCCCAAGGGAGGTTTCACTGTATATCGATGGTTCTGTGCAACAACGATACAATTCAAAATTGAAAAAATAAAAACTGTTACTACTGTTAAGTAGCTCATGTCTCTAATCCTTGTCTAATCCATTTTCATTCCTTACTAAAGTAAAGGCAGTAAGGATTGCTAAAGTAAGTACAAAAGGGTAGACATGGATTTGACATGGATTAGAGACATGAGCCACTTAACAGTAGTCACAGTTTTTATTTTTTGAGTTTTGAATTGTGTCGTTGTTGCACAGGACCCCTATTCTGCAATTCGTTCGTATTCGGATTTTGCTACGAATCGTAGAAATAGTATGATGCAATCCGAATCGTATTTTCGAACTTTCGAAATTCGTAACAATGGCACGCCTAAAAATGAACGAGTAAGCTTTTTTGCGTAACGTTGTACGAAAACAATTCTGTGTCCGAGGCGATATAGGAAATATTAGTGGTGTCTATAAATATACAAATACTAGTAATAATCCCCGAAAATCGGGGTGCTCGTGGTCTAACAAATCTGGATATCTCTTTATTCTAAACACCACATGTATTTCTTTTGGGTGTTAACTTTGGCTTTGGAGTTTTGGCAAGTTCATACTTTAGTCAATACGTATAATAAGCTGGCCTTGCGTAAAGCAATCCTCTTGCTAGGGTCTGACTTTGAGACCTATTTATTTTTATTGCGGACGCTACAATAATTTTGAATTGACGACGTTTAAATACAAACGGAAGTGCTGATTCGCAGGACTGTTAATTTATATGGGGTAGTACAATTCGTTTCCCTTGTGAATCACACATTTGAAGTCCATTAACTAACCCTTTATATGTTTATATATATATTGGTATTGCAGCATCCAAACTATTATATTGTTGTTTTTTAACTATTAGGCGAGACCATTAACTAACCCTTCATATAAACATAAATACATATTTAGGTTGGAGATTAACATCACAACTGCTCCAACTTTTTGTATCAAGTCATGAGGTGCAACTCCCCTACTTCTACTTGCTTCTGTGGATATTCAGAAACGACAGTAGATATCGCGGCCATTTCTACTCCGGACAACATATTAACCATTTCTTTATTAACTTTCGTACAGTGCTTATTTTGTGGACGCGAAGTGGATCGATCATTCAAGTGGTTTTGATTAATTACACCAGGCTGAGGTTCAAATACCTAATCGGCTAAATCTCGAAAAATAATATCTTGTGGCACTAATCTTAATTTTTGAGTCTGGGGAGAGTTCTCGCCCTTCTGTAACCCGCAAGAGGAAACTGAAATAACCAAATTCTCTGAAACACATATTTATCGAGAGTTTAAAATACTTTACCGTTCTCTCAGTTCGCCCGCTGGGATTTTTTTTTTGAGTTTTGCAGCATTTTGAACCCACAAAAAATTTAAAATAAAGAAACGAAATTGTTCAAATTTGGTGAAAATTAGAATGCGTGTGTGAGATTCAGTTTTACATTTTAAAATTGCTCAACGGAATATTTTAAAAATCTTTCCGAGCTAATATGTACGTACATCGAATGATTCTTAAATCTGAAATGTTTATGCAAAGTTTCAGATCCAGAACCTTAATTTGAAAGTAAATTGTCTCTGCACGATTATATATACATATGTAGATAAATATATCGATAGATTTATAATACAAATATAACTATATTTGCCTCAGAAACAAACCAAATTTATATATGGGTATCTGTACAGAGGCAAAAGCACCATTTTTGTTTTGCAGAGCTTCCACTGTATCGCACGAACATAGCAATGTTTTGCTCGATATGAAACAAAAACAGTAGAGGGACAAAAACGAATAAACGGAACATAACAATGCTCAAATCAAAATAAAGCGCACAGCGGTGCAGCGATGTTGTTGTTGATATTAGGGATGGGTAAATTCGATATTCGAAGCTTCGATATTCGAATTTTAGTCGAATTTTAGCTCCAAAATGGCGAATTTTTGAAATCCAACTTTGTGTTGCTAAAATTCGGATAAAATCGAATTTTTCCAGAAAAAATCGAATTTCATCCTTATTTCCAAAAAATCAACTCTTCAAATTTTTTCTTTCTGACTAAATTTGCCATCACTGTGTGTGGCACTCCATTTTTCATAGGGATTCAAGAAAAAAAATACATGGTTTTCGATCTGATGCATAAAAACAAAAAATCTGTGCCAAGAAGGAACCGTTATTCCAAACTCAATTCAAATTTTTTTTTTATTAAAAAAAACTAGTTTCTTTGTTGTTTTTTTATTTGAAATTTTTAGAGGCTTTTACGTTAGTAGCATGAAGCTTTTGC
>NW_016157128.1:224876-255910 GCF_001687245.7 Rhagoletis zephyria | reverse complement strand
CCATGATAAAAACATAACAAGGTAAAACCATTGAGAGGCAGTCTGACGTTTGCCAACAATATAATTTTAAAATCAAAACTCAAACTCACACACACATTCTCATTTTCAATCTCAAACAACAACAATTGTGAACAATTTAATTTTTTTATTTTCAATTTTATATGATTTTAAAATGTTGGCAAACGTCAGAACAAAATCATGGCCGACGAATTGAGAGAATGAATTTACCTTGTAATGTTTTTATCATGTTTTTATCAATCTCCAAGGGTTCCTGACAATTCAAATAATGAACCTAAACCACTGCGCAAACCAAACTAAATGTGTGCATAACAATCACATTTTGTGCGGGAAGTCCCCTTTTTCCATTTAGTAGTCATGAGGAGTTCGCGTCCGCTCAACGGAGGATTTTGTTAGATTTGTTATGAAAAGAAATCTTAATGTCCGTTGATAAGAGGTTCGCGTCCGCCCAATAGAGTTTTTGTGTCAATTTTATGCAAAATAACTGTCCGCGTCCGGCCAAGAGAGTGTCCGCTTAAGAGAGAGTAATTTGTTCCGAAATTTATACTTAAAACTTGGTATAGGAAAAAATGTCCGCCCAAGGGAGGTGTCCGTCTAATAGAGGTGTCCGTTAGGAGAGGTTTCACTGTATTTGATATATATTAGGTATATATTTGATCCGAACACATACCCATCTAAATACACATAATTACGAATATACGTACGTATGTATGTGCTTGCATAAAAATTCTGACTGCAATCACACACATACCACGTCACATGTGTGCATGTGAAGGATAGCGCACATATTCGCAATTGAAATTTTTTAGTGTTTTGCTGTCACTTTCATTAAATTCTCGAATGCTGTCAATATCACAGTGTTGTTGCTATTTATGGTACATCCACACATATGTATGTATGCATCTGTACGAGTATTGTTGCTACCTCAGCAAAGACCATTAAAAGTATTGTACTGCCACATAGCTTGTCCTTCTCAAAGAGCTTCTCTCCTAAGCATTTTTTCCACATAGCAATGTCTCCTCTCCCACAGTTTTTTTTTTTACTTTTAGCCAACAAATTACTTCCCACAATAATAAAATAAAATGAAAAATACAAAATATAAAACGATTGAAAAACTGAAAATTGAACTCGAGACAAGCCGCAGCAGCAGCAGCAGGAGCGGCAGCGAATAAAAAAGGAAGGAAAAGCAAGCACAAAATCCTCCCATTGCCTCCATCATTACTCGTTGTGCTCATATCCACCTTTTGTCAGCGAATTGGGCAAGAGCCGCGCTGTGCGGCTGCCTCATTTTTTCCATCAGTCAACCGGCATTTGTGGGTTAGTGTGGGCTTTTTTCATTACGACTGTTATGTTTGTTGTTATTATTATTATTGTTGTTGTGCACATTGACTTTTCTAAGGCTAAAGGCGAACATAGTCCTCGCATTTTTTTGTTCTTGCTCGCCTTGTGTTGGTCAGTCGAGTGTCGGAAGTCAATCAAAAAGCGCGATGTCACATACAATTTCTTAGGCGATGGTGAATTGATGAGCGCGAAATGAGCGCGAAACGCACTTTGATTCATTTGTAAAAGCCGCAATCGCGAGTTTAAACGGCGGCGTGGTGTCGAATTCAAGCCGCAAAAGTGGATTACAAAAAAAGAAGCGGAAAGAAACTAACAACTGAATGCTTAAGTGCAGCCGTTCGGATAAAGCGGCAAGGATTGGATAAGCACGTTACCAGCATTCTTACAAACACTTACGCCCATACATATTCGCAAGTAAATAAATGCAACGTTTGTATGTATGCAGTTACATACATAAATGCATTTGTATGTATGTATATGTACATATATGTGCCTTGATATGCAGTTGCATTGAGACTAGTGCGATTTTTCGCGCTTCGTTCAGAAATCGTAACATACAATTAGTTTTCGTTTGCTTTTTTGCGTAAATCAGACCATTAAATTGGATGCAACGCGGCGGCAATGTTTTATCGATGCCGCTTCACGGCTACAATTTACATAGATAAATACATACATATGTATGTACATGATTTAAGTTGTGTTTGTGCGCCGCCTAGCTAGTCTTAAGCGGCATTGTGTGAGTGCACCTCGATTGCACTAAAAAATATTCAGTTGGTGCATTTGTATGTGTGTATATATGCAAGTGCAACAGTGAGGTACATTGCCGACGGCATTTTTTACGCAGATCGGTTTCAGTGAAAAACAGAAACGTTGTGAAGTATTACACGGCGTATACGTATAGTTTTCGCTGCAGTCGTCTTAATTTAATAAAAAGGAATAATTGAGCAAAAATAACTGAACGTTAAACAGTATTAAAAATTTGTATAATCAAGACGGAACTTCAATAAACATGAACAATCTGTTGAATAAGGCAAGTCTTTTTACTTATGTACATATGATTTTAAAGTTTATTTTAAGTGAAAATAATGTTTATAATTCGAGTGCATGCAAAGCATCGCAATATAAATCGCAAAGTGAACTAAACCCGTGTACATAAAATACACTGTGTAGCGGTGGAAATGTGACGGAAAAACCAGGATTGACTTGGTTTCACTTGGCGTCGGTTTTCGCAGAAGTGAAACGACTGACGTACTGGACTCGGCCAAAATCGGTTGGGCGGTCACAGCGCCAAACAAGAAGAAGAAGTGACTTAATACAGTCTGGTTAAATTAAGGTGACCAGATTTTTTAACATTCTAGGAGGACAAATTCTTCACATTAAAAACACAACAATTTTTTTTAATATTTATTTCAACACATAAATAACGAATAATTTAACAATTCCAAGCTTCTCTAAACACAAGTCAATAGTACACTGCCTTGCATAACAATAAGACCGCCACATATTAAATAGTTTTGACCATTTATTTTTAAATTATTTAATTGTCATTGTATTACTTGCAAAATAACTAATAAAAACTAATAATAATAAAGAGTTCGATTATAATTTTCTATCAACGCTAAACCTCATTCAGCAATATCATTAACATATTTAATACTCATAATCGTCTCTAAGGCCACCAAATTCAGGGAAATTTTTGAGAGAATTTAGTGCTCTACAAGAGTATGCCCAGAAAAAAACTTGTAATATTTTAGCGGTTCAAAAGTTATAACATTTCTAATGAAAATCGATTTTTTAAATTTTATTTACATAGAAAATTTTAAATGCCCACCGACGCCTTTAAAATTGAAATACAAATTTTTTTTTTTTGGGAGAATTTCCCTCTCAGTATATAGGTAATTTTAAGGCCATAAATTCGCTAGGTTAGTTATTTTGGAGCACCCTTATGTATATATATATATATCATACGATTGCGAATGACTCAATGGCGCCGAGCCGTTGAAGAACTTTTGGCAAATAAACGCGCAAGAAATATTTGCGATACTAGCAAGTCAATACTTTTATTAAGTCTCATCAAAAAATTCCTTGTCATTTAGAGAATAAAGGCAACGCCGCATTATACTAAAGCCAGCTTCCCGACGCAAGCTAATATTCCACACGAACACAGATATATACTCGTTTAGGGCCGGTTGTTCAATATCTGATTAGCACAAATCGGAGGTAGAAGCTCCGGTTAAGCACAACTACTGCTTTATCGATCACATGTTACATGCATGATGTCGAAATCGTCGATAGTGTAGTGGTAGTGATAACCAGACATTGAACAACCGGCCCTTAAAGTAATAAGATTAAGGGCCGTTTTCACCATCTCTGGTTAACACTAATCCCCAGCTAAACATTGTTACCGACATTACCGACCCAATGTTAAATGAATGGAGTCAGTACCGTCGGTAACGATGTTTAAATGGGGATTAGTGTTAACCAGACATGGTGAAAATGGCCCTAAGTGACAAAATTTCCCGGAGAATTTTGTATCGCGAATTACGTAATTTGAAGGGTAATTGGAGTGCGAAATATGAATGAGAGAGCGAACTACGTAATGGGGGTGCCGTGGGAAAGCCATATTAAGGACCGGTTGTTCAATATCGGAGGTTAAATACAACGACTGCTTTATCGATCACATATTATATGCATGAAGTCGAAATCCTCGATAATGATGTACTGGCGACAACCAGACATTGAACAACCGACCTTAAATATTATTAATTAAGGCTAAAAGGAGTTTACACTGTTCAATTTTCACAGCCGGTTAGTTGAATCAAAATTTTACATCATTTAACTGAAAGTTGAACAATGTATGTAAATGCATTTTAAATGCAATAAAAATATGTAGTAATAATAAGATTTGAAAAGGAGGATAAGGAGGACATTATTTCTCAAAAGGAGAACAGAGAAGGACAATATTTTTGAGGAGGATAAATCACGTTTGAGGAGGAAAATCCTCCTGTAAAATAAAAAATATTTTCGAAATTCACACATTCTCTCCTGTGTCAATTTATAATTAGTTTACCGCTACCCAACTATTTTCTATTCTTTTCATAAAATTTTGCATATATTTCCTTGCGAAATAAAATTAAAAAAAAAATAACTTGAAGTAGTTTTTTCTTTTGATATAGGTTTATGGATACGTGAAAAACGCGTTTTTTCGCAATTAAAATTTTTTAATTTATGTTTTGATAATTCATGCTGTATAGGGTTAATCGATTTGGCAAGTGAAACATTCATATTTTAATCCGCCACATATTGTCTACTTATATATCGTTAAAGAGCTCATTCACCTTATCGTTCCGCCCTCTACGGTATTCACGGTCGCCAACGCGCAAAGACCCGTAAGTCGTTCACCGAATCTCTCTCTTGAACACTCCACGGGTCGCACACTGGTCCAAGAGTGGCAGGAAGTCCTTAGTCCAAATGTGTGGATATATCCAAATAAGTGGTTGACTCAATTATAACCATGGTTTAAGGAATTTTTCCTGAGAAAAACTACTATGGCAATTACTATTTCAATTCCGCGTAAAAACGAAGACAAGTGCTTAATGGAAATGTCGATAGTTCGATAGTCGCTGAACTATCGATGGTACGAAAATACCGATAGTGGTGCCGATAGCATCAACAGTTTTCCAGCTCTAGTGTTTATATGATGAATTTTCGAGCATGGATATGTATGTATGCAGAACAGCGTCAAGCAAAAGATTTTTAAAAACCAACTCGAATTCCCAACTGCTTGAAATATGCATTTTATTATACTTAAACTACATACTAAAATTTTCCTAAACAGTCTTTTTAAAAAGTGAAAGTTTAGTAAAAATTGTGCAAGATTTTAAATCTGGATAGACATAAATCACATAGTTTTGTTCTAATTTATAAGAAAGGCTTCTCTTTGTCATCAAGTCCATATGTAAACCCGCTCGTTGAAAATAAAAAATTGCGCCATGAGCCATGATGTATTTTGAATTGCGAATCCTTTTTTAAAAAAAGGCGTATGTTTAAATAAAAGCTTCTCTTACACAGATGGTCTTTAAAAATGAATGTTTTAGAATGTCATTTTGATACTTTCCCAGATGTTTAGGACATTTTAGTGGGGGCGGCGCAGGAGGGCGCTGCTAGAGCCTCAGGCCTACTTTCTTGTAGGGACGTTTCATTCGGGTGTCCTCAACAGACATCCGTCTTCGTGTTTCGGAGTACGAATTCCACGTACGTCGCGACTGCTTCCCACTTTTCTTCATTACCACAATTATGTTATTTGGAGTTACCTATGTCTCCGTATCTTTCTTCCAACATTCTGCGCGAATTCAAGAAGTCCTCGCAAGTGAAGAATGTATGTCGCACGTTATCTTCAACGTTTCCACAGTAGTCACATAACGGTGAGTCTACCCTGTCCATCTTATGAAAATATTCTGGGAAGTAGCCATCATGGCGTGCGCTGTTGTGTACTCACAACTATTTATTATTCTTCTTACAGTGGAAACACTAGCATTGATACCACTTAACACCTTTTTTTTGCTGTAGAGTCACTAGATTTGAAGCTAATTTCAAAATACACCGCCTTTCTGAAGCTATGGTTGCCTTTTTTTGAATTTCTTACTTTCAAAATGGAAATATAAAAGCTCGTTTCTGAAAAGAAAAAAATGTGTAACTTTGAAGTGACTCGGGGTGATACGAAACCTTTTAATTTTAAAAACGTTTTGACCCAGGTTCTGCATCTACAATATTTATTTGACTTTTTAGCGATGTTTTTTTAGCTGTGGTTGTTTGTTAGGATATATGGAAAACGCAACAAAGTCTAAACGGTAGAAGTTATAGCTGCTATTTTGGAAATCACCACCTTTCCTCATCAGACTTCTTTTTCTAGACTTCAGCAGGAATCGAACCCACATCATCCATGTGCAAAGTCAGCAACGCTAACCACTGCACACTCCGTAAACTCTTGTTGCTTATCCATTTCCTTATTTAACCTGCTACTATCAAGTGCAGCTGATTCGCCGCTATTTAAACTTGACTGCGTGGTTGTTATTTTTGGTTCTATACATTAACTTGATTTATTGTATGGTTTTAAGCAGGCTCATCCCAAACTAATTAATTCTAGTTTTGAGAAAAAATGTTTTCAATTCACCTTCTTCATCTGAGTTCTCTGATTACGGGATTCCCAAGTGACTTTGTGGATGCTTTGATGCTTGTGTCTGGTAACATATTTCGTGCCGCGACGAATTCGATCAGCCGATTTCCATTGTCGGAGGTCTTCTCGTAAAGCATACATTTTGCAACACCTTCACTTTGCAGTCTTCAATCGTAATTTAAGCGCCGTCGTGGAGGTAGCTCTCGTATGCTTCTTCGAGAGGCTTTCCTGATCGTCTTTCTAATAAAATTTGGTTAATTAATGTTTTTGAACTAAGCCTTTATAGGGTCGTGCCAATTCATTACGCCGATAATTTTCAAAGTTATTTGTGTTTGATTCCTGAGGCTTTCCATCTGAAAATAAACATAACGGGCGTTTGCTGGAGGGGTGTCATAATCGGATACCCTAGGAAATATTTATGTAGTTTAAAAACATATTGCTCCCCAGATAGCCACATTTATCTGCATATTCACATGTGTCTCCTACTCACGATTCGCATCATGTTGCCCCACCGTACTACAAACATTATCGTCGGTAAAAGTACAAAAGCTTCTCGTGTGCTTGTCTTTAATGGGCGGCAATTGCTTTTGACATGCAAACAACATCAGTATCCAAGTGATAACATCGAAATGTACAAAGTTATCATTTTCTGTTCCGTCGTCGGTTTCTTGCCCGTATTTTAATGTATTTTGCATGCATTACAAAGATAAACAAAATAAGAAAAGAAACCATATTTACTCGTATCAGCGCCTTAATTTGCGTTTGTTCTTGGAAAAAAATTTAAATGATACACTCTGATAGTCAAGTAGTGCATTTTTTTATGGGAGTGGTGCAAGTGATAGGCTGTAGAATTGCGTGCAAATATATACTTAAGAATATGCAGACACATGTAAGTACATTTGTAACATCTGTTAATAAAAATTAATAATGTAAAGTTTAGTTGCAATATTTGGTTGTGCAGTTAAGTAAGCCCGTCTCAAGGTTGAGGATGTAAGTATAATTTTTTAAGGCACTTTTTATTTTGCGGAATGCTTCCAAAACAGAGTTTGTCTCCAAAGACTTAAAAACATAAGCAGCAAGTCATACTTTTTAATTGAGGGCTTATATGCAATACCCTCTGTCTGAAATTTTCACAAAAACTTCTTTGTGATATTAGAACCTATCTGAGACTTACCTGTCACCACTAATGTTGATTCTGACCTTGCAATTCAATAGTAAATTTTTCTGTCAAGCCCTACACAGCATTAATATCACCGATGACAGTCAAGTCTTAGGAGGATTTTTATATCTGAATTTCAATTAGATAGATGATATTGAATATAAGCTCTAGATATATATATAAAATTAGGGATTGCGTTTTTTTAATTTGGCAAACTACAAATTGATTTTAGAACCATGGCTCCTGGGAAAAATTTGCTTAGAATTACACGTAGAATCCTTCTGTGCTTTACGCGCAATTTTACGCGAAAAAACCTCACATACAAATGGACCCACCCTAATAATAATAATAATAGATTGGCGCTTACACATATGTTAGTGTTTGGCCGAGCTTCTCCTCCGATTTGTGGCGAGCGCCTTGATGTCGTCACACAAAGCGGAGGGACCTACAGTTTTACGCCGACTCCGAACGGCGATTGTATTTTTATGAGAAGCTGTATTTTTATGAGAAGCTGTTTTTCATGGCAGAATAAACCTTTTTTCTATATTTTTTTGCGATGTTGCTTTGAGCAGGTCTTGAACCCAGGTGCTGTGGACCCGCCCTAATGTACGACCATTATCCGACCTAATGATTTATTGTGTCCGCTTCTCTCCTCACAGCACTCCTCAATCCAAACTTCGGGTTAGGGAGTGCATGTATTTGATCTTTAGTTATAGTGAGCCAAGGAGCGTGGCTCCAGATGCGACGGTGTACCTACCAAAAGTAACAGAATTAATTCTATCCTCCAATGTCCTGTGATAGAAACCTCAGTTTTTAAGAATTAAAATTTCCTCCTTTGGAAGGTTAAGAAGAAGTTTAACCCCATTAAATTGTACCCTCCCAGCAAGCACAGTGGCTGGTGGAGCCCTATAGTCTTGTGGAGTTCCCTTGTTCGTGTAATGGCCTATCGAAAGATGGCCTCGGGCTTAAATAACGTTGTTGTTGCCCTTTTGTGGCTCCTTATTACCCTACATACATAAAGTGACTGAAACAAGTGACCACGTGATGTTTTTTAAATTATTCACAATGTTTTCCAAGTTAATGTCTTTTTGCTATTTTTATACCAAAATATTGTCCATACTATTATTATATGGGAAAATTCAACAGTTTCCAAAATTTCAAACTTTTTAATCTGAAAAATATTCTCAATACTTGGGTATGAATTTCTAAATTTAACGCATACAATTTAAGATACAAGTTTCACATGGCTAAAAATCGCGTTAATTTTTAATGTTTTTTTTTAATATGTTTGAAGTCGGAGCAAAATTACGTCCACTTTTAATCTGACGGTAAATTTCAGAAGTACGGAAACTTCTATATCTCCAAGTTTGAGGGCGCTAATTTTCTCAAAGTTGAAACTCGAAGCAATCCAACAATCTTAAAAATAAATAAGATTATCATGGAATTTTGCAAACTGGACGGGCGGTACCGCGCACTTATGACTATATAAGTTTATCTCATTATGTTATTAATTCTAACTGAACATACTATCGAAAGTGTTTAAAATATGGGTAAAACTACCCCCGCTTACCATGTAACGCTAGTTTTCAGAAAGGCGAAAACACTATATGTATGTATTTGATACGTGCGCCGGGTATTTAATGTTCGACTTGGCCTAACTTAGAACTTTTTATTTGTTCTAAATGAGTTTGGGATTGATTTCGTATATATTCCCAGCAGATTCCAATAATCTACCACAAATACTTCCAGAGATATGCACTATGGAAAATACGCGATCCTTTTTCCAATATTGCCTGTTTTGCCATGAGTACTGAATTAAGACTTTGAAAAAAAAAATTATTTATTTGTTTTACATTAAACATAGTACCACAAGTATTTAATTCGAGGAAGTGCATCACATTCAATCAGAAATTGAATTTTGTTTTTGTAACAAAACTCCGAGTATAATTGAGGCCATGAGGGCAGAAGAGTCCTAATCCAACATTTTTTTTTTTATCTACCTCAAATAGTCTCAAATTCAAGAAATTTTAAAATAAAGGTAGCTTATTCCTTAATATGATGGTACACTGAGGGAAATAAGGCATAGTAAAAATGATCACTTTATACTGCGAAAAGACGCTTGCCACAATTTGTTGATTTCCAGAGGGTCAGGGTTGGAATTCCATTGCAGGCCAGATGCAAATTAAATACATATATATATATTTTTTTATCTTGATTCACTTCACGGATGCTTTTTCAAAATGAACGCTTCATTTTAGTATGCGCGTACATAGTTGAATTGAATATTTACCACCAGCGAACGTATTTTTGGGACCTAAAAACCTATAAAAAAAGGCAAAATAAAATAGCGAAATAGGCGGGAAAAAGCACTAGAAATCGCAAAAGGAGGCACCAAAAAAAAGACAAAAACCGAAAAATAATCAAAAAATACATCGAGGGCTTATATTCAATACCCTCTGTCTGCAATTTTTAACCGACTTCCAAAAAAGGAGGAGGTTATCAGTTCGTCGGAATATATATATATTTTTTTACCGCATAACTTTGGACCACGTCAACCGATTTCGATAATTCTTTTTGCAACGGAAAGGTAGTGTCTCATACCAATTTGGTTAAGATCCGATCAATGAATCATGAAATATATAGATATATATATATATTTTTTTTAAGCCGGTTTTTTTTTTGCTAAAAATTACTTGTCACNTCAACCGATTTCGATAATTCTTTTTGCAACGGAAAGGTAGTGTCTCATACCAATTTGGTTAAGATCCGATCAATGAATCATGAAATATATAGATATATATATATATTTTTTTTAAGCCGGTTTTTTTTTTGCTAAAAATTACTTGTCACAAAAACTACTTTGTGATGTTAGAACCCATCTGGGACTTACCCGTCATCACTGATTTTAATTTTTATTTTGCAAGGCACCCTGAAATTGTGCGTGTGGAACTGTGCATACGAAATAAAGCATATGAAAAAAACCGAAATAATGTCTAAATGCACAGTTTCCATATGCGCAATTTCAGCGAGCCATGCAAAATCAGAATTAAAATCAGTGATGACGGGTAAGTCCCAGATGGGTTCTAACATCACAAAGTAGTTTTTACGAAAAGTGCAGATAGAGGGTATTGAATATAAGCGTCGACATTTTTTGTAGAAATATTTATTTTACAAGTAAAAAGAGAAAAACTATGAACTAAATAGTTTCATTTTATGAAAAATTTTTTCTTTGAATCTTTGGCTATTTTCTCCTTTCGAGTTCTTAACTCACAAAACTTTAATCTCTATAAGCTCTATCCAGAATTACAGCGGACGACGGCTAACCGCTGTCAAAATTAAAACTCACAAAGGCATATGGAATGGTCCATAATTGACATTTTCCAGCAGCCTTTTCATTCGATTTTCGCGAACAAAAAAAACTCTTGAATGTACCAGTGGTGCCCAATTTAAATATGGAACGTTTAAAACTTGCATATTATCAGGAATAAGTGTTTTCTCCTTGCTCTTTACAATTAAAAGTAGAAAAGGCAAAAAAAAAGCAAATATCTTAAAAAAGGCAACATCAAATGTGTATATATAGAATCAGAGAAAGCTCAATCGTGGACATTCTTAGCCGAATATACTCTCTCTATCTCTATAGCAGAAAAAAAGGAATTTCCATAAAATCCGTTTCCTGTTTACTTTCGTTGACGTTTATAGTAAGGTCAACTACGTTTCTGATTGATTTTACTAATTTTCCGCCTCATTGTACGCTATGTAGCTTTGTACCTTAAAATTAAGGAATAAGCGACTTTTATGTTAGCATGTACCGCATTTGAGGCTATTTTACGTAGATAAGTACAAACAGCTTTTTTCTGGGTTTGGCCACTTCTGCTCTCGCCTCAATTATGCCCACAAAAACCTTTCTAGAAAATCCATCGTAACTTTTGGATATTTTCGACACTTTTATTTAATTGATTAACTTTTTATTATAAAGAACCGAGTGTGCACCGAATGTGGGTACACTGTATGCGGTCTCTTATGCCAAGTTACTACGCATAACCCCTTCACACATTGAAATCCCGAGGGCGAATTTCTTGTTTCATTTAATTTCAAAAGTGTGAATAAAGCACTTGCATTTAAATACTTTTATACTCAGTGTCTCTGTACATATGTACAGTGGCCCAAACAGGTGACCACGTGTTGATTTTTATTAAATATTCACAATGGTTTTCAAAGTAGGAAAATTCAAAAAGTTTTCACCAAAATCTCAAACTTTTTCATCTCAATCTAAATATAGAACATTTAAGGGTACATACAATTTTAGTCAAATGAAATACAAGTTTCAACCGGCTAAAGAATCGCGTTTATTTAAATTTTTTTTTGTGATGGATTTGTGGGCTTTTTTATATAACAAATGCAATTTATAAAAACTGGCGTAGATTTTTTTAAATTTATTTTTATTTTGTAACAATTCACGCTTATATGAAAAAAGTGAAAAAATCCGGCAGCAAAAAAAATATAAAAAACAACGCGATTTTTTAACCAGACGAAGCTTGCATTTCATTAGGCTAAAGAATCGCGTTTATTTAAATTTTTTTTGTGATGGATTTGTGGGCTTTTTTATATAACAAATGCAATTTATAAAAACTAGCGTAGATTTTTTTAAATTTATTTTTATTTTGTAACAATTCACGCTTATATGAAAAAAGTGAAAAAAACCGGCAGCAAAAAAAAAATAAAAAATCAACGCGATTTTTTAGCCAGACGAAGCTTGCATTTCATTAGACTAAGATTGTATGGACTATAAAACAGCATACCCAAAAATATTCTAAAAATTCTCATTAAAAAGTGTGAAATTTTGAAGAAAATTTGTTAAATTTCGCTAAATTTTGTATAAAGTTTGAAACTTAGATTTATATCGAGGTGAATATAAGGTGGTATCGATTCAACAAATACAACAAGTACTTGTATTTTGTTTTTGTTTTTTAACGGGCCATATATGGTTTTGGTTAAAACCAGTCAGTATTTTCATAGAAAAATAAAAAAAATTTTCTTGAACAATTTCTGAATCTATCTTCTATCTACCTATACTAATATATATTTTGAAAGCCGTTTTTTTGTGTTCGCAAAGCTCGAGAACGGCTGAACCGATTTATGAAAAGTCCGGATGCCTGCCGCACACGTCCCAAAGATGGTTATAGGCTAAAAAGTCGATATATAAAGGCGGCGTGGCACCTCCCATACAAACAGTATGAAAACGTCATATTTCTTGAAGTGTTCATGGTAGATTTCTGGAACTTGGTATGGAGATATCTATATATAAATACGCCACAAGAAAATTGTGCAATCCCTTTTTTGAAGGCACCCTTCGCTCGATTTCAACGAAACATACACCGATTTAAAGGATATAACTTCCTCTAATCCAGAAATGTTAATCACGATATCTTGGGGCGTGGCATCTGACATATAGACTAAAATGTGAAAACCACTATATCTCTAAAACCAATTACGCTGGGGAACTGAAACTTAGCACAGATGCCTAGATTATAAATATCCTGCTTACGGCGAAAAATAGTAGATACTGGAAAAGTGGGCATGGCACTTCCCATACAAACTGAAATTCTCATATCGCTTATCTCTGGAACAGCTTAAGCTAACGTCCTGAAATTTGACACAGCAACATATGTTGTAAATACCGTGCTTACGGCGTAACATGGTAGATTTTAGAAAAGGGGGGTGGCACGGCCCATACAAACAGAAATTCTCGTATCGCTTATCTCTTGAACCGCTTATAATGACATCCTGAAATTTTACACAGCAACATATGTTGTCAATGCCGCACTTACGGCGAAGAGTGGTAGATTTTGGAAAGGAGGGCGTGGCACCGCCTATTTATACTGAAATTCTCTTATCGGTCATCTCTGTAACCGGCTATGCTAACGTCCTGGAATTTGACATTGCAACATATGTTGTCAATACCGTACTAATGGACTTAGTTACAGTCTGATTTGTTTGACATATTAGACAGTGATGAACATCTCATCTATACATACAAATACATATGCATATTTTTTATAAATTAAAATCGAGGTTCCTTTTTCGGTCTATTTTCAAAAGCTACTGAGGAGGAGATTTGGTAGAATTAGCATTAATCAATCCGGTATTAACGTTCATAATTCGATTTTAAGTTTTCCTGTAAATTCGCTATAAATTATACTGAGGGGCTTCAAAATAGTAATTCACATAAACTATTTAGTATGGGTGATACAAAATTCAAAAGTATCTGAAAAAAGATGTCGAATTTCGACAACTGGGCGATACTAGTATGAAATAAATCGCATACTATTGGAGAGAAATTGGAGCTATAGAAAAGGGGGCGTTAATAGTCCATGAAAATTCCACACTACCTCAACTTCAAAGCCCAAATCTCAAGAAATGTCGATGTTAGCGATTTGGTATTCTGAAACTTTTTTGTAGGAAATTGAATGTCCTACAAGCTTGTCATTTATATATTTTCTGTGGCTCATTTTATTTTCGAGATAGGGGCAAAAAAACGAGAATTTCATGAATAAATTGGGTTTAGTGACCTATACTACCTCGCTGGTGGGAGTTAGGATAACACCGCAATGAACAGTTTTGTAGAACATTCAATTCTGAAGAAAATCCATCATTGACTAAAATTATACCATAAAATGCCTCTGAGCTGTAGAGTTTTTAAGAAAAAAAATCAAAGTTTACGTGTTTTTTTTGCACGCCTTGGGCGAGTACTTAATGTTAATATTAAGGGTTCAAATTTTCAAGGATGTTTTTGAGGAGTTTTCCACAAAATTTTGAGGTAGGAGAGAAAAAAAACAATAGTCGCAAAAAAGCAGCCTATTATATATGTATGTATTCAATAGGGTTCTCGGAAACGGCTCTAACGATTTTGATGCAATTTTGTACACTGATAATGTTTTAGATTTTAAGGTTATCTTAATAGGCATTATCTCCGAGAAGACTCGTATAAGGTTGCCACCTATTCGAAATTAGTTACAAATTAATTAAAATATCATAATATGGGCATCAAATGAAAGCTATTTTAAAGATAATTAACTCAAAAAAAGCTAATAAGGTTGCTACCTATTTTGAATTTCATGTTTATTTAATTTTGTGTTTAGAAAAAAGTAAAATTTTACCATTCATGGTTACCAAGAGAAGGTTCTTAAACAATGCTTTTCCTATTTACAAAATGGTATCCGTTAAGATATTAGTGTAGGGTTGCCATTTATTTTCGATTCTACACATTTTATCTAAAATATCGCAATATGGATGCCAAATTAAAGGGTTGCCACGCACATGTTTATTTTGTTAATTTCAATCAGCACTTATTTTATGAATACACAGTACATATACGCTCAAGATATGTACTATTCATTCCAATGTATTTCGAAATAGGGTTGTCACCTAAAGTTTTGAGTAAGAAATTTGCTTAATAGATATCGAAATCCAAATTTTTTTTTATTCCAAAAATATTTTTTTAAAGCTATCCAAATGACCAGTATTTGATATCCAAACCTTGAAAAGTTTAAAAAGTAGATTCGCTCCGTGCAAAGCTCGGTCAACCTGGTACTATGAAATAAATCGCATACTATTGGAGAGAAATTTGAGCTATAGAAAAGGGGACGTGGCACCTCCCATACAAACTGAATTTTTCATTTATTCTTGGCCTATGAGTAGGCAAGGTTCTGCTCTTTAGGCCTTTCAACCTAAACTAATAATTTTTATATTACAAACCATTTTTGCATGGCAACACTATTTTTGTATAGGTCAACACAAAAGTTCTTATAAGGCGTCGCGAAGCAAGGCATGTATTTGCTAGTATTTAAATAAAATCGACACTTGGTCACTTACTTGAGTCACTGTATCTATGGGTATATGCACATAAGTCTGACTATAAGTACATAGTCGTCATTCCATCCAAAATTTACACCTCAATGTTTTTTGGTGTTAAATATTTTTTTTACAAAGAAGATACCTATTTTTTATTTCATCATGATATTCGAAAATCTCGAAAAAATAATATGAAATTTTGAACTCAGAGAAAGTATCTTTTTTAAATTTATTGGAGTTAATAAACTATCAGTTAAGAAATCAAAATGTGCATAATTACCTCGGATTTCCATTAAAGTGCGAGATAGATTTAAATAAATAATTGTTTGCATTAAAAATTTATTTATTTTTATTTTTATCATTACTTTATTAATTATACACTGTTTATTTTTTTATGTTTTTTTGCAATATAAATAATTGTCAAACTTTATGTGTATACTATAAAAATTTGAGAAAGGAAAAATTAAAGTTGTAGAAGTTAAAGTAGCACTGGCAGCGCATGCCTGCGCGCTTAAACTAGAGATGAGTACAAAATTTCAGAAATTTATGCTGAAATAAATAATAAAATTATAGTTTAAAAAACTAAAACCTCCCCATTTTAATTGCCATTCGTACTGTCATCAGGTATGTAACTTGAGAATAGAAATCGCTGCATCTTTTAGGCGCATCAATATTACATAATTACATCTCGAGCTAATAAAAGGAAGGTAAAAATAGGTATCTTTTCTCGATAAAAAATGTAAAAAGAAAATAGTTCACACCAAAAAAAATCAGTGAAGTGTAAATTTTGTATGGAATGACCCATAGACTATCCCCAATTATAATAAAAAAATTAAGATCTTATATATATAAAAATTTCTAACCACTTAAATTAATTTGTATGCTGCTTATTAGTTACACAATTGAAAAACGTAAATTTGTTTACCAATACCGGCGCAGATATGTACCTATATCGGTTTAATCTTGTGCTGGGCATCACTTTGGGCTTATTTTTACTAACCTTAACCAAAGCACTAGATTGAGTAGCATCTGATGATTTTTGAAAATATTTCAAACAGCAGTTTAACACCAATTACAAATACGATTATCTGTGGAGTGTAATTTAAGTTGTAGATTTCACCTGTTCAGTGATCTTTTCATTTCAATGCATTATAAAGGCAGCCCACTTAACAAATTAAGCTCTCATCCACTTGTAAAAACCGAGAAGAAAATTATCAGCATTTATCTATGTATGTAGGTACATACGTATTGATTTTTCTTACTTTGTTTTTATTATATCTTTCAGGCAAGCGCGGGCTAGTTGAACATAACAAACAAAGCAAAATCTCCCAAACAAATCACCAACGGTGCATGGGTCAACATCATAATCTAAACGCGCATCTTGTCTACGAACCGAAACAGTGAAAATCACCTGAATTATGTGTGAGCACTCAAGCAGCTAAGCGGTTACGCGCCTGCGTCCCAGAGATCTGGCAGCCACGGACAGATGCAAACGGAGAGAGCAAAGCTCGAAACCCATAAATCAAAATAAAGCGAACGTTGACGAACAGGAAAGCCACCGCTTTGTTCAACTGCTTCTAGGCTGCCTGTTTGATTGCTTCTGAGACGCACGCAAAGCCGTCGGCATCACCGCCACTTTTCATAGAACGCACTCCACCATAGCAACGCCAACGATCGCCAGCTGCCGGAATAACCCAACCAAATTCAAATGCCACTGTTGTTAGCAATGCCCGGCCCACAGCGTACGCTGCCTCTAATGGCAGTAGCGATAAACGCCGTCGCCACTATGCCCCAAGCTGAGGTGACAACGTCTCCAACACAAATCGTCCCAATGAGGGCTACGACAACAGCGACTGCTCTCAATCATGCCATACCAATCAAACAGGAATCAAATACAGTCATTGCAGCAAACACAGACAACAGCATGCAGGCACACACAGCATCACCATTAACAACAACAACAACAACAACAGTAACAGCATTAGCTAACGCAATGCTAACGGCATTAGGTCCAGCAGCGAGTGCGACGATAAGAACAGCAGCAACTACAGGTGTTAATAGCCAAATTACAGTTAAGAGTGGTGGCGGCGTTACCTCGCCACATCATCACTCAACAGTTGGCGCTGTTAACAGCAATTATGTAGTAAATGAAATTGCCATCGGCAGCAGCAACAGCAGCAAGGCCGACGAAGCCGCCATGTCCAACGCTTTGAGTGTGCTTGGTGGCTGTTATGACGGCGTGTCCGACACTTCATCAAATCAACACCAACACCGGCATTTGAATGGCGATAGCCAGCAAGGCGGCAAGTGCAACAATGCCAGCATTGGCAACGGCGAAGACGAGGACGAAGACCAGGGCAATGGAGACAAAGTTAATTGTTGTTACGCTTCAGGCAGGCACTCCTCTCCCTCCTTCAGCAGTGATAAGCTGAACTCTGCTCCACCAGCAGTCGTTTTGAATGGTTATTCTTCGCCCACTCGCCGCCATCGCCAAGCGAATGAATCATCAATTAGTGCTGATAGAGTGACGACAGCGGCAACGCAATATTACTCGCAAATTCACGTCAAACAGGAATTGCTTCAAACCGACCACAATCGAGATGAAGTAGAAGCTATGACCAAAGACGATGAGCAAACAAATGATAACAACGACAATGCCACACCAACAGCTCCAGTCAAACAAGGTATGGTAATGTAGTTAAGTACATACTAGCATTGGAT
Organism: Rhagoletis zephyria; assembly: GCF_001687245.7. Lineage (NCBI taxonomy): Eukaryota > Metazoa > Arthropoda > Insecta > Diptera > Tephritidae > Rhagoletis > Rhagoletis zephyria. Next base: position 237,644 of record NW_016157128.1, on the reverse strand, counting down.
ATCTATCGATATACATATACATTGGAGTGGTTCATAAAAACACTCTTTTGGAAATTCATAAACGCTACATCAGAATATTGTTATTTGTGATAACAAAAAGAGACACGTATTTTTTACTTTTAGAGGTCGCGCTGGTCGGTTTCAATTTTGAAAATCTGACATCAGATTCGTAATCAGCAACCCCAGAAACCCACTGGAAAAAAGTTTCAACCCTTGACAATGCTTAAAACGTTCGGTATCAACGTTTTAATTTTAGTAATTTTTTTTTATTTGATCGCCGTATTGGATCCGTCATTTTGAATTTAAAAAAATTTACTTCAGATTCGTAATCGGCGACCCCAAAAACTCTCGAGTGCCGGGTTTCGAACAAATCCAATCATTTAAAAAAAAATTGACCGTCATTTTGACTTCAGATTCATAATTAGCAACCCCAGAAACCCCCTGATAACAAGTTTCAACCCATGAAAGTGCGTAAATCGTTCAATATCAACGTTTTAATTTTACTAGTGTCTTTTCGATAGGATATTTTCGGGCACTAGGCCCATTCTAACTGCCCAAGACAGGTATGTAATTTAGGGAATGTTTCCCAATAATACCAGAGTAATTATATGTAAAAAAAAAATTTAGCTGCATTTTAACATGTCTAGAAAATAAAAAAATTTAGAACATCAGCGTTTTTATAAAAAAAACCGACCAGCGTGACCTCTAATAAAAAAATACGTGTATCTTGTTTTTATCACAAATAACAATAATTTGAGGTAGCGTTTATGAATTTCCAAAAAAAAAAAATTTTGAACCACTCTAATATACATATGTATGTATGTATATGAATGTGTGTACGTATTTACACATCTTGATCAATCCTTTTTGGGCAATGAGCTATCTATTATAGAAACCAAGAAGATTTATTTGAAGAATATAGCTAAGTTCAATGACCGACACAAGATAAGTGTATGTAAAATTTTTTCGAAGAATCCAAAGCGCCAATTTTTCCGACAGGTCACTTTTGCTACAATTTAAGGTCAAATTTATCAAATTAGTATATCGTCACCTGAAATGCAAAAAGACGCAACAATATCGTAAATGAAATGAAAACAGTCGTGACTAATATTTTAATTATTATTTTTTTCATAAAATGATGTGGGGAGTTGTAATTCGCAGAAATCCATCCAATAAATCAAAAAGTGAATTTTGAATTATTTATTAGTTATGACTCAACGATGATGTTTGTTACGTCTTTTTGCATTTCAGGTGACGATATGTATTACACTTCTTATACATATATATAGCAGATATTTTATTGGAAATCTGTGCTATGGATATAATCGCAGGAGATTGGGCTGCTTATCATACACGACTGTTTCGATATTTTATTTAAGTGAGAAAACTTTTTTCGGACAGTAAATGCAAATTGATTAAAATTAAGATTAAGATTCCGATTAAGATTAACTGGGCAATTCTGGAAACTCACCACAGGTCTTTCGAAAGACAATAGTTTAAAAAAAAATTCATTAAATACAAAAAGAAATGTATTTCTGTATAAAACATAAAATACTTTTCTCTCTAAATACAATAAAAACTAAGGATTAAAAAAAAACTTTAATTAAAATAAGAAAAAAAGTTTCTAAAAATTAAATGAAATTTAAAATATGTCTCTTTTTAAAAGAATAAAATCTTAACACAATTCAAAGAAAACTAAATTAAAAAGAAAAAAAATTATAAAAAATAAGTTCCTAAACATTAAATGAAATTAAAAATAAAATATTTATGATTTTATTCTAAAAATTATAAGAAAATTATATTTGATAAAAGAAAACAATTAAATTTAAATAATCAAAACAATAAAATAAGCTCTTAAAAATTAAATTGAAAAAAAAGATATTTTTCTTTGTAAAGCAATTGAATCTAAAAAATTAGGAGAAACTTAAGCGAAAACATAAAAAAATTATTAAATGCTTCTAAAATTAAAAATCTTAAAATTGAATTTAAAAAATTTGTATTTTAAAATTTTATTGAGCTTGGAGCCGTTTTTTTAATGAAAATTTTTTACAAAGCAAAAATACTCTACGACGAGTACGCCTTCAAGTGGAAATTCTAAAAAAAAAATAGAACTTAAACTTAAATAACAACAACCACAATAACCACATTATCAAGTGTAAATAGCAACAAAATAGTTGCCCTTGATTGTGTTTGGGTTGTCTAATTAAAAGGTGGAAAAAGTAACAACAGTTTACAGTAGCTCAGTGCGTGGTTCAAATCCCAGTGAACTCGATGAAGAAGTCTGATGAGGAGATGTGGTGATGCAAACTGTTGTTGTTTCTACAAAAAATTTCATTCAAAAATGGCTTCGATCTCAAAAAAATGTATAAAGATAAATTGTTAGTGGCAAAAAATAACAAGCAAAAAATAAGAATAAAATAATAAAAATAAGAAAATAAATATTGTCATTTAGCAGGGTGCGCGGACTCGCCCATTACCTTTATATTTATATATATTTTGACCATTTTTGGTTTTTTCTTTTGTTTATTTAATGTTTATACTTCTTTTTTAAGTCTTAGCACATTACATAACCAGAACCACATAAATCCACATTTCAAACTTCGCACAAAAAGTATACAAATTCAACAAAACTTTTACAATTACACCCAAAAATTTTATACTTTTGATTCATAATTTCTAGAAAAATTCTGGGTATGCAATTTTATAGCCCATTAAAAGTGAACATTTCAAAAAGATGTTTGAAAATCACGTTGATTTTTGACGGTGCTGGGCATTTTCTTCTATATTAAAGGTACTAGCCTACGATAAAACGCGAGTGAATTGAATCCCTTCTTGGCTTCTGATATTTTTTAATAACTAATATGTATTTAATATGGACCACACTAAAAGCTCTTTGTCATATAAAAATTCGTACTCGCCTACCCGTGGCCCATTCGTGACAAAGGAATTTCGGATTTTTTTTTATAACAAAGTATCAATTTTGGCTGTAGTTTTTGCTTTGTTTGTATTCGTCGTTGTTTGTTTTGTTATAAGACTTCAAGTTCATACAGAAAAGTGAAATATTAAATTTTAGAAATTAAGAAATAATCTTTTAATTACAAGTAATAACTTTTCTTCGCGAAAAAATTGCTATAGACGCGCACCGTTAGACTTTTAATGGGTAGTCGAAATCGCACAAAAAAAAACGTTTTCCTGCTGTCTTGCATCGACTAGCCAACTTATAAGCTTAATATTCTTTTATTAGTAAAAGCGATCAAAAAACATAAATTAGTTACAATTATCTATTGTATTAAGAAGCAAGCCATGACATTTTGACGTTATTCGCTTGACTTGGATTTTTACATTTTTACCCGCCAGTTTATTGAATCCGAGCTGAGTGCTCCGGTGGGAAATGTGATTCCATTGCTGGCAATGCCAGATGTGTGGCGATTGGCGATTTTGTTGGATGACTGTTGCGATTGCAGCTTTTAAACGTCAAGCTTTCGCTGTATATTAAGACGCACGTTCTTTGCTGTGTGTACGTATCTTGGTTGAAATAAGATATCGATCGGAGTCAATATTACACAAGTCCTCGAATCGTGCCTACTTCTAACACACTTGAAACCTTTCTTCCGTTTTTCAAAACATAATCGATTTGGTTTTTGTTTTTCGATCTGCTCATAACCACGTAGCCTGGTAGAGCTTTCTATGCTGGCGTTTGGTTCGGCAGACTACCATGTTTTGGACCCCTTCGAAGTCGATAAGACTTAATTCGTCGTTTAGGCTGAACTTTCTGACTGTACGAGCATAACTACCGTCATTGCCCATTCTTGCATTAAAGTCGCCGAGCACGACGGTGGAAGTGCTTGTAATTGCGATCTAAGAGTTGATAAAAGTTATCTTTGATCCTATCTTCCTTCTTTTCCGCTGGGGCGAGGCTTTGATGCAGATTTTGTCGTGACGACCATTCACCGTAATGAAAGATTGTACTTGGCAACGAAGTCACTTCTCCACAACAAATCCGGCAAACTAATTTCCGACCATATACACTTCCGATTTTCCAGAAGTTGCAAGGTTTTATTATCTTCACATATTTCAACGTCCATGGAATCTCTGGGACGGTGGTGATGTCTGCGCTTACCCTACCGCCGACATGGATATCCACCAGTCGGGTAGCGGCTTCTTCCCCATTAACGAACCCGACATTCCACCAGCATGCCTTTAAATCATAGTCCTTAAAGGTGTACTGGGATCGTCATCAAAAGAGGGGTATCTTATCCGAAGTAAGTTGGAAAGGATTTTTACGTGGTAAGTCCAAACCGTATAAGCAACCAAATCCTGTGCCTCCGTACACAACCATATTCGAACACATTGTATCTTTGTAAAATAGGTGTGCGTTAACGTCACTTTTCACGTCATATATCCAATCAATAATTATTTTCGACACCTTTGAACGGCTATGACAATAACAACACTAATAAACATATGTTGACAGGATAAGTATGTGGTAACAGTAGTACAACGGCAATGAAGATGAAGGCAATAAAAAATGTATAATAACAAAGGGATAATCAAATTTCAATAATCGAAGAAAAACAAGATGTTTCCTCAATCGTCCCATCACACCACCACCATCTCAAAAAACCAAAAAAAAAACACAACCTTGTCTACAATACGTATACATATATACGTACATATTCATATGTAGTAAGCGTATTTAAGTTTTTTGATATGTAGCATCATTTATATGAACCACTAAGGACTTGCGAGCCAACACTCGTGTCATTTGCTGAGTCTAGTACTTCCCTTTGCTTACGGACTTATCCAGAAATCCCTGCGCTGCTTAGACATATTTGCACGCTCCATCCGCTTTGGCTTGTTTTTTACCATGCCAATACAAGTACTACCCAATAAACACAACGAATTCTCCTCGAATACGAGACGAGCTCATTTTCTCTGATAGAACTATCGAGACGATACTTCGCGGCGATAGATCGGCGAATTCGAATTCGTAGCGAATGGAGGTTTACTAGTTTTTCGAATCGTTGGCGATTCGAGAAATTTTTTTCTTCGAATTAATTTAGAAATATTTTAGAAAAATTCTGATCGTTGGAGATTCTATATTTTTATTTTTCGAATCGTTGGCGTTTCGAGAATTATTGATTTTCCACTCGAGATTTCAGCTTGCAGGATTTAAAAAACTAGATATCTGAAATTATATAAGGTAAATAAAGAAAAGTTAAAATCCGTATTTAATTTTTAATAACATAATTAAACAGTAATTTTTGTTATACATGTTAGATTTTTCCGGCACCGTGTTTCTTGTAATTCGATTTTTTCTTTAGTCGGCGTGTGCGGAATAGTTTCCTGATACTTCATCCACTAAATTCATCGAAATATTTTTGAATGTTAATTGGAATGCAGCTGAAAGATAATAAAGTGGAGTTAAAATTAATAATTTGTTCGCTTAAGACCCGACCCTGGGTGCCTTCGTATATGCATTAGAGCCATTTATGTCATCACCTACGCCAAGACATTTCTCAAGACATTATTTGGTAATAGCTACCAAACGTTGTTTTCAGAAAAATTTATTTAGGTTACTTTTACCTGAGTATATAAGCACTCATAAATTATTTTCTTGATTGTGCCTCGAAGACGATGCAAGACAAAAGGTCTTTCGAGAAAACTGATTTACTCCAGCTCGCCTCGAATTCGAAATGAGTCCAAAAAATATATTCGGGAAATTCATTTTCTCGAGTTCGTCTCGAATTCGATACGATGTCGCCCTCGTGTTTGTGTTTATTGGGTATATATGTACATACATAAAAATATAGGTTAACGTATGCACCCCTTTAATTTGTGGGCTCGAACAATCTTTTCAGGCCGACGAGAACGATGAAGTGTTTGACAACCCTTTCAATCTTCATAAATGTTGCCAATGTTGTTGCGACATTAACTCCTTCTAACCCTGCTGCTTATCTAACACACACACACACACACCCATACATATATAAATACATATATTAGTGCTATCGTAGTAGAACTCTGAAGTGTTTTTTATTGGTCTTTAGCAACAACAAAATTAAGCTTTTGTTGACACTACCCGTTTCAGTCGCGACGCTGTGCGGTGTTTTCCTTCGGCTGCCTCCCCGGTCGAGTATTTATCAAAATGCTGGTATCATGTGTGTCGGCATTAGATTTGGGAAATCTCTGACTTGGGGCTACAAACAGGTCGTTTATTTTCCTCCGAGTTTGTTGTGCAGCTAACGACAAGTGAAATTGAAATCTTTTAAACGCATAAAAAATTGAAAATCTCATAAGCACTGCCGTACCTCGGGCAAAGGGCGCTGTGGCTGGTCACTTTTTTCGATTCATGAACACGTAAGCAAGTAAAAGGGTTAAGTTGTTTATAAAAGTGTGGAAAAAGACCATATACACACATTTGTACATACATACATACTTACGCCAAGTCGGCAGGACTATGCGGCGCGTGGTCGGCTTGTGCAATCTGTTGCTACGAAAAGTTGTTAACAGTTTGTAAATACCTCGTTTTTCACTTTAACACTTACTTTGGCAATTTACGTATTCACATACAAACGTACATTTGTCATATGTATATGACAGTATGTAGCATGGGTGTACGATTGTTTAGTGCAAAGTTCAATGTGCGTAAACCCATATAACTATGTGTCAATTTGGTAGGGAAAAAGCAATATGTTCCTAGGTATTATGTGTAAATGTCATTTAAAACCAGAGTTCCTTGCCAGCTGGTCCCAGCTGCTACGGCTTTCTATTAAAATTGATAGCTAAATGCCTATTTAAACAGTTTAAGTGCAGAGTGTGCGCTTAAAGAAATTTGTATTTACATTCACTAAATCGATATAAAATGTCCAGCAACTCTCACTCAAATGGTTCTTTTGCATCCATTTAGCGTTTAAATCAATGATAACTGCGAGAGCTTTCTCCCTATGCACAACTAAACGGGATCTATATATACCTTAAAAAAATCTCTGGCCACGCAAGGGCCTGACCCGCTGGAGCAAATAAATCAAAGCTTTTAAAATTTGATTGAAAGGAGTTTTACGTTAGGTTTTAGTTATTACAATATTAAAACTACCAACTTAAGCTTCACACGAAAGAAAACTAATGAGCGTGGCACGAAAAGAAACATAATAAAATTTCTTAAATTTCTGAAGCTAAAAATGTTTATTGTTAAAAGCTAAAAGCGAAAAAAAGAAGTTTAAAGGTGTAAGGATCAGTAAACTCGGAGGTATTACGTCGTATAAATTCCAGTACAGAGTACACTTGGAAATAATAAAATTAATGTGACTATTAAATGAAAACTTTGTCTCAAAAACTACTCCAAGATCTTTGCAGAGCACAAAGTTCGAAATTGTGTAAAGGGTAAGAGTGGCATTCTGACGCCTAGTGAAAGTTATGTGAAAACATTTATTAATGTTTACAAATAGCGGTGACTTAAGACATGAAGATTATTTAAGAAATGAAGATTATTTAAATCACATTGAAGTCTTCTTGCATCAGCTGCATCTTAGCGATTGCAAAAACCTTCAAATCATCGGTATAAAACAGATGATTCGGAAAGAAAAAAAAAACAATTGCCAATGTCGTTTATAAAACGACCGAATAAGAGGGCCGAGACTACGCGATCAATCGAAGCTACACAGCGCCGATTAGACAAGTATGAGGTGATGCATTTCAGAAGACGAGGCAAGCTAACTTATTTAAGATTTCATCGCTGAACTCTTCCATCTCTACCTGTATTCCACTACGTACTCCATTAGCGGGTTTCAAATACTTGCTTGGTATTCCATAGCAGACTCACAGGATTTTTAATTAGGCAAATCCCAAATTGACTTCAGTATCATACCAACATTATCATCTAGTGATAGTATGAACTTAAATTGTTGGAGAAAATAAAGACAAGCAATGCGGCGAAATTATAGACTTCAATAATGCACGCGGATTTTTATCAAGAAAGTTGGGTCAAAGATTAAACAAGTTGGTTCCTATCCGAGTGGCTTATGATATCAATCAATCTAATTAGTCTCAACTACTAATAACCCTCGAAATTCAGGTGAATGCAGTAAATAAATACTAACTAATATTGAAGTATTTAAACTTAAGAAAAAAAACTAAATTATAATTTCAAATAGGTGACAACTCCCTTCAAAGGTATTTTTAAACTAAATTTCTGGAATCTCTTTCGTCTGACAACAGAATGCCATATTTAACACTGTCGCTTATCAATCGTTGAAGCAATTATCTATATACACTGGCGGCAGAAATAATAGTTTCGTCGTACTTTGAAGAGTTTTGGCTATATTATACAACAAACACCATATAAACTTTGAACAAAAATTTTAAAAATTCGACCAATTTTCACAAAATTTTCAAACTTTTTATTCAGAATTTGTAGAAAACGTTGCAAAAAAATCTTAAAAATCAACCGTATTTTGTAGCCAAATGAAACTTGCACTTGCACTAAAATTGAATGGGCTACAAAACTGCATACCAAAAATTTTTCTAAAAATTCTGAATAAAAAGTATAAAAATTTGGTGAAAATTTGTATAATTTTTATACAAAGTCTGAAAAGTGGATTTATATGGTGTTTGTTGTATAACTAGCCAAGCTTTTATAAAAAAAATATTAAACATAAAATAAACAAAAGAAATTTAGCCGAAACTCTTCAAAGTAAAGCGAGTCCATTATATCTGCCGCCACTGTATTTAATACGCGAAGGGATTTTTTGTTCAGGATAAAAGATCTGCACCGTTCGCTCGATTTTCAAAAATGGGGCATCAAATTGAAGAGCTTAGCATGTAGATGTGCAAACTGGTTTTATTTTTTCGAACAGAGTTGCCACCTGTAGAACAATTGCGCCGTTCGTTCGATTTTCCTAAATGCGGTGTCAAATTAAAAGGCTTGGACTGGTGGTATGCAATAAGGTTTTACTTTTTTGAAAAAAGTTGCCACCTTTTTAAAAAATATATTCGAATTATCTTAAAGAAATTAAATATTAAAATGGTTTTGAAAATCTTTCTTTCTTAACTTAACGTTAGGAAGGTTGCCGCCTGTTTAAAAATCAAATTAAATTTGAATTAAGGAAATTAAATAGGAAACAAATGTTCCAACATATGGGTGCCAAACGAAAGTAGCAGTTTGAAATGTCGAATTTAGTGAACTTATCCAAAAGTTATTTGAAGTGACAAAATTTGGATGTCAAACGACAGAGTGTTAAGAAGGTTTCAGTTTAAACATTAAGAATATTTTTGAGGTGTCGGAAGAGGGTTTCCACCTGTCTAAAAATGTATTTCAAATTACCAAGTGAAATATCAAAATATGGGTATGAATCGAATGGGTTTAAAAAATCTTTATTTCTGAGTTATATTTAGCCACATGTTTAAAAAATAGAATTCAACTTAATTCATCAGTTAATTAAAATATGTATTGCAATGTTAGAGAAAGAATATTTAAGAATATCTTAGCGCGAAACTACTTTTGAAGAGGGGTGCCACCTGTTTAAAAAGTCAAATTTAAATAACTTTAACACAAGTTATTTGAAATATGAAGCGAAAGGGTGTTAAAAAAGCTTGACTTTTAACATTTAGAATGTTTGAAGAGGATTGCCACGTTTTTATAAGGTGACATTCAATTTATTTAAGAAGTTGGATGAATTGTTAAAATATGGATATCATCGAAGTGATTTTGAAAAGGCTTCATTTCTGAAATATATTTAGGAGAGTTGCCACCTGTTGAAAAAATCTAACTCACATAAATTAGGGCATTAACCTAAATAAAATATGTGTTTTAAAATTTGTTAAGAAATCTTTTGTTTGAACACTAGAAATATTTTTTGGGTNCTCGGTATTTTTATTGTGCTTGCCACATAAAAGAAAAACGTTGAAAATTACTGGAATGNAATTAGGGCATTAACCTAAATAAAATATGTGTTTTAAAATTTGTTAAGAAATCTTTTGTTTGAACACTAGAAATATTTTTTGGGTGTTTGAAGAAGGTTGCCACCTGTTCAAATATTCAAATTATTTAAAAAGTCAAATGAATTATTATGAGTGTCAATCGTAATGGGCTTGAAAAGGCTTTATTTCTCAAATAAATTTAGGAGGGTTGCCACGTATTCTATAAGCTGCATTCAAATTATTTAGATATCGTTAATTGAATTTTAAGTCAATTGAATTTTTAAAGGATAGATATCAATCGAAAAGGGTTTGAAAAGGCTTTCATGTAGGTATTGCAATTCACTTCCGAGTGAATTTAAACCAAATTCGCTGCGAACTCAAATGAAACATTGTAGAAGTTTACTCAAAAATAAACTGTATAACCTGAAATATGAAGACCTTGCCTTTTTTAAAATTAGAAACTTTTTATTGGCACAGGGTAATTTAAAAATAAATTAAAATTTGATGATATTAAAAACCTACTATGCATAACGGCTGCACGGATTTAGAAGAAATATGTATGGCACTCGAATCGCTTATGCCTTACCAATATTTGAAATTTTTTGTAGGTTTTTGGAATTCTATCTTGGGCGTTTTAATGCCGTGCGGGTTCACCAGTAATCTTAATTACGCTAAGACAGTGGACGACATCTACATAAATACGAACTGCTTGATGTAATATGCATATGCACAAAATTTCCATTCATTGCTGATGAGTTCGTATGTAAATAAATGACCTGCTAGTAAAACGGAAATGTTTTCGCTGCATGCGATCCAATGTTGTCTTGGAGTTCCAACGCTTTAATGTGGCAATAGGTAATCTTTCAAAAATTATAATTATGAAATTTTATGTGAAACAATCAGATCCAAATACATACATTCATACATGTGTAACATGTGTACATAACGTAAACAAAGAGATATACATGCATGCATAAATATGTATATGAATACTGACCACAATATGCGTAACACGCTACCGGAAATTAAAGCAATTTCAAAACCGAATGCTGATATCATTGAATGGAAAAAAGTTTAAAGAGCGTGCGTGCCAAGCAAATACAAATAAATATTTACATACACACATACATATGAATTTATTGAGATATGGTCCAGCTCACTAAGGTTTACATTTGTATACATATGTACATATGAAGTTCTGCTTGCAAAATTCTTTCTTTTTTCTATATGTACGCTAACGCTTCGCTTTCCATCTTGTTTTTAAAGTTGCTTTTGTTCCCTATAATACCCATGTTAGAGACATGAAACCCAGCGAGTAATTTCCATGCAATACTTCTACTAATAACCTAGAATTGTTCCGTTTACTTACTTCTCGTTGTAGGATTTTCTTATCATATTTTCCACACAACAACAGCCTTGTGGATAGTTTTCCACAACCTATCTGCTCTCTGGTACCTGTTTGCAAGGTCATTTCCCTGCTAGTCAAAACAAACACCAATCTGGCCCGGTGTGAAACATATATGTAAAGGTTTCCTCCACATTCCGAAGTTTAAATATCTATGTATTTTCCAAATGCTGCGATCGTAATGATTTGTTCATCATCATCATCATCAGAAACTAAAGAGCGATCTTCAAAATAAGTTGAAGTTATTTGCAACAGAAGAAAATAAAAAATTTGAGATTCGGGGTCCCGAGTCCTTTTTTGAGTCTTGAAATCCTGGGATCAAGCCCTCGGGATCCCGGGATCCAGGGACATAATTAAATTTACGACCAAATTAAAATAAAACGAAATTCAGACACTGTAATGACATAAAAGAATTATGAAATGCAACCCTACAAATAATCAAATAATATATGACAATTCTAACACTACTGTTATTCTATGTTATAATATATATAACATATATATGAGGCATTCTTTTTCATATCGGACACCAAATTTGGTTTCACAATTTCGATTGGCTTCACAATTTGCCTTCTTTTCTTCGGATATATGATCTGTCAAATTTTGGATTTTTTCATGATTCTCGCTAAATAAACATGTACTCCTTCGGGTTGATATATCTCGGGTTCTGTTCATCGTAGAGACTTCATTGAATCTCAAATTTACTGATCTTCCCAATACAAATCAACTTAGAAAAGGTCCTTTCATGTGACACCTCATTTTTTAAAATCGAGCGAACGATACAGATTTTATAACTGGGTGTTAAATATTTAACGCAACCATCACCAAACTCGTGTAAGAAGTTTCACTTCAAAAAATTTTTACGATTTTATGGCTCTGTGCTGTGGAGATGGTGTAAGTGTTAGAGTGTTGAGATCAGCAAAAGCTGAAAAACGCAGCATTTTATTTCAATTTGTTGTAAAAGGCCGAGGTAAAGATACCCTGCCCATATGCAATGTCTCACAAAATGCTTGTTACGTTTCTTGAGATTTTCAGTCAAGACACATTTGCAAAACGTATTTTTATGCATTAGAATGGATATAAGCACTAGGCCTAAGACTTCCTTTCTCTTACTTTTTACCTGGACTTTTCACTATACAAAATATATTATTATAGGCGTGCCACTGTGCAGAGTTTGGCATTCGCATTAACTTGATACGTGTTGTATATTGGATTCAAATGTAGCAGCACCTTTATTGTTTCACACATATACATAGTGTAGCAACACCTTTATTGCAAGTTTGGCAACATAGTTGTATCGATAAATTTTATGTATCACTAACATCGAGATGAATTAATAAAAAAAGAAATTGAATTGAATGGAACTGGTTGGTTTTTCTGAGACACGTGGTTAGCGATCTTAACAGTTGGCGACGAAGGAAAAATAATTATAAAAAAAAAAAAAA
>NW_016157128.1:222926-223168 GCF_001687245.7 Rhagoletis zephyria | reverse complement strand
CATAAGGAGTAAACCAATATATTTCTTATTACTCGGAGTACCTTCAGCGGCACTGATTTTTATTTTTTAATTTTTACTTATAAAAATAAAGTTTAATCATTGTATTTTGAGTTTTATTTTTTATTCAGAAAATAATCGTTAGGTTTTGAGTTTTATTTTTTGCTCGGAAAATAATGGTTACGTTTTAAGTTTTATTTTTTGCTCGGAAAATAATGGTTACATTTTAAGTTTTATTTTTTGCT
>NW_016157128.1:219830-222853 GCF_001687245.7 Rhagoletis zephyria | reverse complement strand
GTTACGTTTTAAGTTTTATTTTTTGCTAGGAAAATAATGGTTACGTTTTAAGTTTTATTTTTTGCTCGGAAAATAATCGTTATTTCTTGAGTTTTATTTTTTGCTCAGAAAATAAAACTTAATTTTTGCGTATGCGTATGCGCATGCGTGAATAGACAGGGGGCGGCTGCATTGAACCTTTAACGCCACTGTGGAGTGGGTAATGTAAATACAGATACCAGGGCAGAAACAAAGAGAACCACATTTCTAAAGAAAAAGTGCAAAAAAGCGCATACGCATACGCAAAAATTAAGTTTTATTTTCTGAGCAAAAAATAAAACTCAAGAAATAACTATTATTTTCCGAGCAAAAAAAAAACTTAAAACGTAACTATTATTTTCCGAGCAAAAAATAAAACTTAAAACGTAACCATTATTTTCCGAGCAAAAAATAAAACTTAAAACGTAACCATTATTTTCCGAGCAAAAAATAAAACTTAAAACGTAACGATTATTTTCCGAGCAAAAAATAAAACTCAGTTAATAACGATTAAAAACTGATTTTTATAATAAAACTTATAACCGTTACGTTTTTTATTAGAAAAAAAAACACTTTTCGTGGAAGTGGTATGGCATTCTTTAAAATCAATATTTTTCGATCGGAAAACTCTGGTTATCTTCAGGTTACTTCCAATAACAATATCAAATTATTTATTTAACCATTTTCTAATAAGAAAATTTTTTTATATATCCCCCATGGCATTTTCTAGGAGTTTTGGTGGTCCTGTAAAATATAGTCAATAAGAAAAAATTTAAAAAGAAATAATTGGGTTTTATTATTGGGAATCTGTTGAGNTTGCAACAGAAGAAAATAAAAAATTTGAGATTCGGGGTCCCGAGTCCTTTTTTGAGTCTTGAAATCCTGGGATCAAGCCCTCGGGATCCCGGGATCCAGGGACATAATTAAATTTACGACCAAATTAAAATAAAACGAAATTCAGACACTGTAATGACATAAAAGAATTATGAAATGCAACCCTACAAATAATCAAATAATATATGACAATTCTAACACTACTGTTATTCTATGTTATAATATATATAACATATATATGAGGCATTCTTTTTCATATCGGACACCAAATTTGGTTTCACAATTTCGATTGGCTTCACAATTTGCCTTCTTTTCTTCGGATATATGATCTGTCAAATTTTGGATTTTTTCATGATTCTCGCTAAATAAACATGTACTCCTTCGGGTTGATATATCTCGGGTTCTGTTCATCGTAGAGACTTCATTGAATCTCAAATTTACTGATCTTCCCAATACAAATCAACTTAGAAAAGGTCCTTTCATGTGACACCTCATTTTTTAAAATCGAGCGAACGATACAGATTTTATAACTGGGTGTTAAATATTTAACGCAACCATCACCAAACTCGTGTAAGAAGTTTCACTTCAAAAAATTTTTACGATTTTATGGCTCTGTGCTGTGGAGATGGTGTAAGTGTTAGAGTGTTGAGATCAGCAAAAGCTGAAAAACGCAGCATTTTATTTCAATTTGTTGTAAAAGGCCGAGGTAAAGATACCCTGCCCATATGCAATGTCTCACAAAATGCTTGTTACGTTTCTTGAGATTTTCAGTCAAGACACATTTGCAAAACGTATTTTTATGCATTAGAATGGATATAAGCACTAGGCCTAAGACTTCCTTTCTCTTACTTTTTACCTGGACTTTTCACTATACAAAATATATTATTATAGGCGTGCCACTGTGCAGAGTTTGGCNGTCCGATTTTGCCCATTTTCAATACCATCCGTCCTACTCCCGAAAGAAGTTTCGTTAAGATATCANTGTTTAAGTAAATACCGAAGGAATCAAACTCGTCTTAGTTGTACATAATGAACTTTTAAAATTCAACATTGTATAATCAGTAACTCAAACTTGTAATACTATTTTACTTACCACTTTATTCATTAACAAAACAATATGAGTGAGCGTGTTGTATATTGGATTCAAATGTAGCAGCACCTTTATTGTTTCACACATATACATAGTGTAGCAACACCTTTATTGCAAGTTTGGCAACATAGTTGTATCGATAAATTTTATGTATCACTAACATCGAGATGAATTAATAAAAAAAGAAATTGAATTGAATGGAACTGGTTGGTTTTTCTGAGACACGTGGTTAGCGGTCTTAACAATACGTATTTGACTCTCCCGATCGGGCGAGGAGATGGTGAATTTGGAATCATTCCTTTTTTATTACAACGCTTTTATCAACATACAATGTTGTATGTTCAGACACCATTCATTGCTATAAAACCTTTGCATTGCAAAGATCCTATAAAAGTGTAGACATCAACCTCGTCACCTGGAACAATATCAAAACTCTAGAGCTAGATGACGCCTAGCCGCAAGTAGTTATATATTACGCCTAAAAATATGCCCTACTAACGCTACAGCGGAAAGGGACGACACGCCATTTCTTTAAATGAAATTATGCTCGTATGTATGTACATACATACTTATATGCATACGTGTGCACCAATCTATTAATATCGTTGAATTATTTTAATATCTATTGCAAAATTTTATACAGACAAGACTGAAAAGTAGAAAATAAATAAAACAAAAAAACTTTTAAATATACAACGCTTTTATAAATGGACTAAAATGCAGAAAATAATATTTCTCAGTCCCATAGAATTTGTTTTGATAACTTTGGTTTTGAAATTTTAGCAAAAGTTATTATAAACCATTTATGAGATTGAAAATGAAAAGCGTGGGGCGCATGTAATAGAACTGAATTGATATGAAAAGAATATATGTATGTACATTAGGGTGGTCCAAAGTAAGTAAAGTCGGAATTATAATGCTTTCACGCCCTAGGACTGTTCTCTATCGAAAAAGTATACCACTATTGTTATACCCGAGCGCACTTGTGCACAAGGGTATATTAATTTTGTTCACATAACGGTTGTTTGTAACAGCCAAAACGAATCGAGATAGATATAGACAAATGTATACATAAATGATC
>NW_016157128.1:215504-216757 GCF_001687245.7 Rhagoletis zephyria | reverse complement strand
ACCGCTTAATCGATTTCTCTTTTCATCCTGATCATTTATGTATACATTTGTCTATATCTATCTCGATTCGTTTTGCCTGTTACAAACAACCGTTATGTGAACAAAGTTATAATACCCCTGTGCATAAGTGCGCTCGGGTATAAAAATATGGATATACTTTTTTTTGATATAGAGGGTGAGAGCATAAAAATTCCGACTTTACTTTTTACATGCATTGTTGGACCACCCTAATGTAGATATGTATGTGGGTATATGAATAACGATCGCTCAAAATCCATCTCAAATTTTGTACTTGCGCTGTAGAAATTTCAGGTCTATGTTATCTAATTTGACTATTGTCAATTAAATCTAATTCTTTGTATTGCATTCTCCAGAGGCTGGTGAGACCAACGAACTCGGTTGTTAAGTTCTAATCGGATTTAGGTAAATAAACTACAGACTTCTTAAAAAACTTGATTTCCAACGAAAATGAGGTAGGGTCTATCTATATTAAGATACGATGCAAATGTTCGATGTGCAAATAATAGTTTTTAGTCACAAATGACGGGTTATACTCAATTTCATGTGCGCCTAAGTAGCTCCTAGAGGCTCATTTATTCGCTTTAACATAAAAAACTAGAAACAAATAAAAAAAATATTACTCATTAAGAGTGATAGTCGAAGCAACAGCATACTTATAAATAGGCTCCTTATAGGCGGGTATACAGGTGCGTCTGATTCGCGAGTCGGTTTGGATGTGTTAGTAAAAATAAATACATACCTATGAGTTAGTTACACCGACATGACCCTGGTATGACTCTGGATGACTCAACTGTGAGTAGTCTAAAGGCANCAACGCTTTTATAAATGGACTAAAATGCAGAAAATAATATTTCTCAGTCCCATAGAATTTGTTTTGATAACTTTGGTTTTGAAATTTTAGCAAAAGTTATTATAAACCATTTATGAGATTGAAAATGAAAAGCGTGGGGCGCATGTAATAGAACTGAATTGATATGAAAAGAATATATGTATGTACATTAGGGTGGTCCAAAGTAAGTAAAGTCGGAATTATAATGCTTTCACGCCCTAGGACTGTTCTCTATCGAAAAAGTATACCACTATTGTTATACCCGAGCGCACTTGTGCACAAGGGTATATTAATTTTGTTCACATAACGGTTGTTTGTAACAGCCAAAACGAATCGAGATAGATATAGACAAATGTATACATAAATGATCAGGATGAAAAAAGAAATCGATTAAGCCATGTCT
>NW_016157128.1:201247-213882 GCF_001687245.7 Rhagoletis zephyria | reverse complement strand
GGATGTGTAAATTTTGAGTAAATTAGCGTCCTTAAATTTCGAAATATTGAAGTTTCAATTTTGAGTGAAAAATCTTCAGTAGTTACTAAAATATCGCAGTTTTCGTATTTCTGAAATTTACCGTTATATGATGGGAGGTTGGCGTGGCTATTGTCCGATTTTGCCCATTTTCAATACCATCCGTCCTACTCCCGAAAGAAGTTTCGTTAAGATATCACAATTTTTACTCAAGTTATCGTGTGCACAGACGGACGGACGGACAGACAGTCACTGCTGAATCGATTTCTCTTTTCATCCTGATCATTTATGTATACATTTGTCTATATCTATCTCGATTCGTTTTGCCTGTTACAAACAACCGTTATGTGAACAAAGTTATAATACCCCTGTGCATAAGTGCGCTCGGGTATAAAAATATGGATATACTTTTTTTTGATATAGAGGGTGAGAGCATAAAAATTCCGACTTTACTTTTTACATGCATTGTTGGACCACCCTAATGTAGATATGTATGTGGGTATATGAATAACGATCGCTCAAAATCCATCTCAAATTTTGTACTTGCGCTGTAGAAATTTCAGGTCTATGTTATCTAATTTGACTATTGTCAATTAAATCTAATTCTTTGTATTGCATTCTCCAGAGGCTGGTGAGACCAACGAACTCGGTTGTTAAGTTCTAATCGGATTTAGGTAAATAAACTACAGACTTCTTAAAAAACTTGATTTCCAACGAAAATGAGGTAGGGTCTATCTATATTAAGATACGATGCAAATGTTCGATGTGCAAATAATAGTTTTTAGTCACAAATGACGGGTTATACTCAATTTCATGTGCGCCTAAGTAGCTCCTAGAGGCTCATTTATTCGCTTTAACATAAAAAACTAGAAACAAATAAAAAAAATATTACTCATTAAGAGTGATAGTCGAAGCAACAGCATACTTATAAATAGGCTCCTTATAGGCGGGTATACAGGTGCGTCTGATTCGCGAGTCGGTTTGGATGTGTTAGTAAAAATAAATACATACCTATGAGTTAGTTACACCGACATGACCCTGGTATGACTCTGGATGACTCAACTGTGAGTAGTCTAAAGGCAAGTCAACACGTACACAGTTGACTCGCGAGTCAGACGCACCGTCTATGTTGCCTATTGGACATTTTTCTGTTAAAAAGGTACAATAACAAAAAACAACACAAATTTTTAATTCAGACCCATAAAATGATACCCAAAATACGCGCGAATTCCTATTAATTGAAAAAATATATACATTCTGTAAATATTCGCAGCAAATTATATCCCATTCACAATATTCAATTCCACTTACACAGGTGCTGAATGCACAAAAATAATGTAAATAAATGTACGTAAACCCTTCGCATCAATATTATTTACCGCAGCCGAAGGAAGATAAAAGAAAAGCAATTATTATAATTACAGCCGATATGCAGGCAACTAATTGAAGTACCTGGCGTAAGGTAGCTGAAATGCAATCAAAACACAATAAGAAAATCTCGATATGCACATTCACAAGCAAATACATTCACGAGCACACATACACACTCACATACATACATAGTAGATAGGTCGTCAAGTGGAGCAGAAATATTTGTGAATGCGGTGCATTGTTCCGCTTAATTATCTTCAAAAATTAAATAAATGCAACGACCAACGGCCACAACAACATCATCAACGCCACAACAGCGCAAGCGCAGCCACAGCCGCTATGTTCTCCATTTTTAGCGGATAATGTGAGAAAACGTACACAATCACAATTGGGGGTTCGTTCGGTGGCTCAAGCTGAAGCTGAGACTGGCGGCACAAGTGCATGGCCATAGATAGATGCATAAGTCTGTATCCATCCTCCTGTCCATGTCAATACGAACTCATTTGTCTTCGAAGCTGCTGCTGCTTTTGCTGTTGTTAAGGCTGTCGCCATTGTCTGCTTAATGGATCCACTGCAAAGGTACATAAGGTAGCGCGGGTTATAAGGCAGCATGCGGCTTTGCTGCAAAATTTGAATGCCTCTTCTATGCCGTGGAATACATACATATGTATGTATGTACATATGTGCTTACACTCGGATTTGTGTGCCTATTGTGCGCGAATACAAATCTTCTGCTCTGCTCATTTAGAATGCATTTACAGTTGCAACGAAACGTCAATCAAAATCTGCTGCCACTGCACCTGAATATTCTTGCATTCATTTATCTTTTTCCCGTTTCCCCTTTTTCCAATCTTCCCATCATTTCGATTTGCTTACTGAGGTTTTTGTGAAAGAAATTTTGTGTTTTTTTTTGTAGAAATTAGATCCTAATTTGCCGCTGAATGCGATTAAGGTACCCTTTGAGGTTTTAACTATACTTAACAAGTACATATTTCTATGGATATCTATGACTTGTTTTACATATGTATGCATTCCCAAGAGTAATTATGATATTTGCACTATAGGTACGTTTGTATATTTATAGAAAATTAAATGGATTTAAGCATATATTCCTTTCTAATTGAGTCGGAGCAAAAAGTTGTGCTCGACGTCACTCTACATAGCTAAAATTTAGACACGGCATCCTGAAGGAGAAGATTCTTTTAATCTGTCAAAGGCGGTTTTAAGCTCTTTGAAAAGGTGACGTGGATCGATTTACTTATCTAAAGTCTTATTCAGGATTTGGTTAACTCTGAAAATCTGGGAAGAAGTGGTCTCGGCAAGCCTAATGCCACAATGGTTCATGAAGGCTTAACAGCAGGATTTTTCTTCTTGTCTGTTGGTCAAAATATACCAAAATATCACTCTTCCGGCATGTTCTCATAAAAATGGGCTTTTGCAAGCCGAGTGGAAACACGTGTATGTGCATTGTTTTAGGTTCTTTGTTTGATCTTCATCAAAGGCGCCAGCGGTGCCGACACCAGTTTCGTACTTTGATCTGCTAGATCAAATATGCCCTGTGGTGTGGACCTGAAGGAAAGCTGATCAGAAATCCTAAACTAAATTCTGCGAAGTCTCATAAGCAGCCGCTGTGGTAATTGTCACATACTGCATATTTCTTACAGCGGTAACCCGCTCATCGCTTTTTCGGTGCTGCGGTGACGTCAGCCTTACCTTTCTGATTGACAGCAATGGGATGCAGACAGGATCTTCCAGGTGATATCTGTTGTGGAAAAGTGTCCACGCATAAATTATGTCCTGCGCAAAAATACAGGGACGGTGTAGCCAGAGTTAGACTGATGAGGATAATTTTGTTTAGGCAGAAAATTGTTGTGTTGGATGGACAAAGATACCCTGCCTAAAATCAGCTAATCTCTCAATTGTTTCCGTCAAGCTAACGTTACCGGTAATCCCAGAAAACTTGCTCTTCCCACCGGATCAGGCAAAATTGAGAGAGATGATAGTTGAGTGGTTTTAAAGAGGCTTGTGAACAAGCGATACAACTTCCCTTTGTTGGACAGTTTATCCGATCTTACCGATGGGACCACTCTCCCTGAATTCTACAAATCAGAGATAATGAGTGTGGCCACTCGCTGGTGGAGGATCTAGGTGAGGTAGTTTAAGTACATCCGCCCTTAAACAGACAATCCGGAGGGTGCCAACAAAATTTAATACCTTTCTTATATGGTTCCACAGGAGTTGTTTATCACTTTTTTACGTTGGCTGAAGTGCACGAACAGCGAACTGCTTACCAAAAGGGCACCATCATATTCATGCCCCATTTCACTGCAAAGGTAGCCTGGAGCACTTTCTTTATACATACGTTTGCAGAATAAGGCTAACCAGACTTAAGTCATATTGATGTAGGTTCGATATAAGTATTCGTGCCTCTTAAGGTTTTTTTTCTTATGCCTTGATGTTCTTATAAAGTTTACCTGGTTTTGTATTACCTTCAAATTATACAAATAAGAAAACAAGTAAATGCATACATAAATATGTACGCGCGAACATATTTTTAGTTGAAATTGACAGGATATTGTAATTGATCCCAGACATTTGAGTAAGCGTAAGTAATTTGGCAACCCTAACCTATTCTAATGTTTGTTCATGCGCTTGTTATGCAATCACTTGCCTGTATGTATGTATTTACATGCGCTAATGTACTCGTCCAAACATACCCAACTTATACCCATGTAGTATGTATGTAAATTCTCATCAATGCATATGTAAAAGCTGAAAGGATGAACCGGAAAAGCGTAATTTCTCGAGTGCATGCATATTATACTCACTTTTGTGCATAGGGATCTAAAATTAACCATCATTAATCACTTGCATACAAATTTAGGCGCTCATTTGCGCATTGCATTTTGAAAAGGAACGAAATCAATTGAAGCCAAGTATAGGTATGTAAAAACAATGAAATGCTCTAAGATCGACTAATGATCGATAGAACTGACCACATGACGTATTTTCACACCTCTTCGATGCGAAATTTTAATTACATGCAACATATGGGGCAATCATATTTCTTCTTTAGAAAGAGCAAACAATTTAAAGTGTTTAAGTGCGGATGTGTGTGAATTTTAATAGCTAATCGAAACCGAAATATTTACAACTAGCAGACCCGGCGAACTTCGTCCCGCCCAAAATTTTTATATATTTTATTGAAACTTTTTGGTCCAAGATTTTCACCAACAATTCACGTTTACAATTTTCATAGGCACATTCGTCTGCTAAGATTATGGTTTGGTGGTCATTTGCCGCTTTAAATAACCTAAGGAAAGTGTTATATCCGTGAAGAAGTTCTTGAAATTCTCCAGTTGTGCGGCATTTTATAGCACGCTTATTCGCAAAGCGAAATAAACTTTTCCTTTCACGCCCTGGCGGCAACATCCCGGTTCTATAGTGAATGTCCTAGAAGCTTTACAGTGTAGTTAGTGGCAATTTCAAAATGGGTGCGAATCATTGTTCTACAGAAATGCAATATACATATACTTATTTCAGACGAAATACCTTAAAAGTTTGAACGCATAATAATATTGGAAAATCACATCCATTGGGCCAATCGCTACGCAGGAGCGTTCGATATACCCAAGGTGCAACAGGTCGATGTAATCTGACCTTCACGGCCCCTTTCTCACTTGGCTATTTTTAGTAATAGCTCGACTTCAGCACCACTTGGCAGCACGTTTTTGCAATAGTATTGCATACATATTTAAAACATTAGCCAAATCGGATCATAAATAAGATTTTTAGTAATAACCCAACTACAGCGCCAACTGTCGGATTAAACTGTGAAACTAAACCATCCAGAGACCCACTCAAATACACAAAAAGTTTCGTTAAAATCCGTACAACCATTTAGGAGGAGATCACTCACAAACACACCTACAGAAGAATGAAAAAATACATTCAAAGATAGCTAAAGGTCGGTACGTTAGTAGGCCTCACACCCCCTTTTCAAATAGCCCAAATTTTCTCCATGAGTATGGGCTTGATTTCAACTATATACATTTCTCCACACGAAGTTCCAGTACTGTACCATGCATACTTTCAGAGATATTCAGTATAAAAATTCGATTTATATGGGAGGTGCCACGCCCCCGTTTCCAACAGCTGCCCTCTTTCTTCATGAGTATGCGATTGATTTCGTATATCTCCATACCAAGCTCCAGAACTCTACCATGAACACTTCCAAAGATAGGCAGTATGAAAAATTCGGTTTGTATGGAAGATTCCACGCCCCCTTTTCCAATAGTTCCAATTTTTCCTCAAGAGTTGATTTCGTATATCTTCATACCATGTTCCAGAACTCTACCATGAACACTTCCAAAGATAGACAGTATGAAAAATTCGGTTTGCATGGAAGATGCCACGCCCCCTTTTCCAATAGTTCCAATTTTTCTCCAAGAGTATGCGATTTATTTCGTACATCTCCATACAAAACTCTAGAACTCTACCAAAAAATTTCCAGAGATATGCAATATGAAAAATTCGGTTTGTATGGGAGATGCCACAACCCTTTTTACAATAGCTTACATTTTTCTCCAAGGGTATGCGATTTATTTCGTATGTCTCCATACCAAGTTCCAGAACTCTACCATGCACACTTTCCGAGATATGTAGCATGAGAAATTCGGTTTTTATGGGAAGTGCCACGCCCCCTTTACATATAGATTTTTTTCAGCCTAAAACCATCCTTGGGACACGTGCGGCAGGTGGCAGTTTCAAAAAAATCGGTTCAGCCGCTCTCGAGCCTTGCGAAAACTAAAAAAACGGCTTTAAAAATATATATCAGTTGAGATTTATTATATATGACACGCTCAGAACAAAAACGACGAATATTATAAGTCAGAGCAAAAATGAACTATATTTTTTTCTAGAGCAAAAACGAAACAAATCGACAGCGTACGTATGAGCTTTGTGTGTATGTGATATTTCGTGCGCGCTCGGTGGTTTCTGCTTTTACTTTTGCTTTTGCGTTTGCGGTGATCGGCAAAATGTAGCAGCGAAAACGTTTATTTGTACATTGCAATGCTGCAATGGGTTTTGTAGTCTCATGTCCATAATTTGCATATGCTTCTTCAACCTGTAGCAAACTACCAACGCAAGTTATGTAAATTAATAGAAAACCTAATATTAATTAAAATAAGTAAATTTTGTTTTATTAATAAAATAAATAATCAGAAAATTTACAAAGCAATTATAATTATTATTTAAAAGAAACAAAATTAAATTAGAATTCACAAATATAGTATTTAAATATTATGGTATGAATTATGTTATAAATAGCACATAGTCACAAATTTAAGAAAAAATCTGCCCTCCGATATTTGACCATCATTACTCATGCAAAATTTTCCCCTTCAAGTATGTAGAACTGTGTTCGAGATATAGATAAATAATATATATATATCTATATATATACTTAGTTGGCTTATCTCAAATTTCTTTGTACACTAGTGAAGGTTATTAAATTTACTATGTACAGTCATGTGAAAAATAGTAGGGACACGAAATTTTGACCAGTTTTGGCTATTTTTCTTTCGTTTTTTAATGTTTATTATTTTTTTTATAAAAATACAGCTCACCTAACCAAAACGATATAAGTCCAAATTTCAAATTTCGTAGCAAAATTCAACAAACATTTACAACAAACTTTTTATTAGGAATTTTAGAAAAATTCTAATTATTAAAAAAATTCGAATTATTAATAAAGTGTAAATTGCAAGTGGGTAAGAATTCGCGTTTAGTTTTGATAACTTTTTTTTGCGAATGGTATTATTTTCTCCATACAGAAAAAAAATTGTCAATAACACTTTATATGGAAGAAAATGCGTGAAAATGCGTCAAAAAAACCAACACGAATTCTTAGCCACTTGAAACTTGAACTTTATTAAGCTAGAATTTAAAGGGCTATAAAACTGCGTATCTAAAAAATTTTAATAAAAAGTTAGTTGTAATTTTTTTTTAAATTTTTCTATAAAGTTTGAAATTTTGATTTATATGGTTAGATAAATAATGAGCTGCATTTTTATAAAAAATAATAAACATTAAAAATGCGACATAAAAATAGCCAAAACTGGTCAAAATGCAGTTTCCCTATTATTTTTCACACGACTGTAGATGATAGCAAATTTAATAATCTTCACTAATGTAATAAGAAATATGAGATTGGCCAACTAACTATATACAAAACTTGAAATTTTTCTTCAGATCTCCAAAAAACGAAGTTTCGAAACACTCGAAAACTTTTCTACTTGAAGGACAAAATTTTGCATGAGTAGGTAATGATGGTCAAATGCCACAGGTCAGAATCTTGTAGACTAGTGTAATTATTCAGTTAGTCTCTTCATCACTTTGGCTTGCGAAACCGTAGTCAACATCCGAACTATTTTCATAGGCCAAATTTTCGTAAAATGACCGACACTCTAAAGGGATGAAGCTCAATAATTGCAAAAGGTCCAAATATTTAGCTTTTGAGATCTTTTTCCCACTCGGAAACAAGTAGGGCAATTCTGCCTCTGCGAAATCTTTTTCTTTCACATTTTTTTTCTTTCAATTTGCAACATGTGTCAAGTTTTCGTTAATAAAAATAAGATGAAACAAATTTTTCCGTTCCTGCAAAATTTTTCTTGCACTCAGCCAATTAATTTTTTGGCCAGTGATGTCTACTTTGCGGTTAATGACAAGCTTTTCTAAATCCTTGGAACTAAAAAAGTCAGATGCTTCCATTTTGTAAACACTATATTTCGGCTCGCACTTTTTTGCTGTTTTTATTATGTCTAACCAGTGATCCGGAGTTGTAACGACGTCTATATTTTTTTTGCACTTTTCTATTAAGCTGAAACATCTGTCGCAACTATTGTAACTATGGCCAGATACGAAAAATTTTTGGCAAATGGTTTTTATTTGAGACGATGCTAAAAAATGTTTAAGCAGTAATGCCACTTTTATGTTGCGATTCTGACCTCAACAAGAATCGGAGTATAATACAATATTCTCAATACCAATAGGGATGTGGTTTTTAAAATGTTTTATTAAGCAAGAACCTATTTCTTGTCCTCT
Source organism: Rhagoletis zephyria (assembly GCF_001687245.7). Classification (NCBI taxonomy): domain Eukaryota; kingdom Metazoa; phylum Arthropoda; class Insecta; order Diptera; family Tephritidae; genus Rhagoletis; species Rhagoletis zephyria. Next base: position 205,386 of record NW_016157128.1, on the reverse strand, counting down.
CGAAGCCACACTTTCGTTCCATACATACATGTATCCTATTGAAATAAAGTAAAGTATCATTATTGCTCTATCTACCGGTCAAACATATGTATAGTGATATCAAAGAAATAACTATGGAAGATGGGGGTAAGAGACGTCCCCTATGGTGACAGTTAATTATTATCAATGGGTTGTAATCTTAAATTTTTTCGCTTACTAAACATATACAGTGGTCAAAAAAATTGTGATTTCCCACATATTTGCGAAAAAATCTTAGTTCTTGACAGTCTTTAACAGGGTTTGAAGGCGTATTTTTTATTTTTTAAATTTGAATGTAGTTTTTTTCTAAACATTTGTATCAAAGGAAAATATACCACATAGTTATAAAAACTATTTATACAGTGGATATTTATATAATATAGTTCCAAATTAAATTAATTTTAATCTAACCCTTGAAATATCTTAATTTCCTAACATTTATATCTTTTTCTAACTATATATTTTTCTTGTCAAAGACTTGAATTATGAATCGCATCTTATTTGGCAGTACTTTCAACACAACCTACTTTAAACTCACTCAAGCAATTTACTTATAACTTGATTTTAAAACGTAAAAAGGTAATAAAAATACATTGAAAGCTTTAATTTGTTATTTTTTGGTTGATTTAAAATTTTTACAAATGTCTTATCCACACGTGTATTAGTTGTATAGTTTACATGGAAAATATTGCTCATCCGCCATGTAAGAGTATGTGAGAATACCGCCATGTACGATATAGCGTATGAGTAACAATATTTCCTGCTTCTATTTCATACCAAAAATTATTGCATATATTAATTAATTAAAATAATTTGACCATTCAACAGTTGTTTATTTATCCATTGATTTTTTTAGCAAAAGAACATGCTTTAATAAAAATGGGGAAAATTAAAAAAAAAGTTTAATTTTTTTATGTTTTCCCTTGTTAAAATTTGATTTTTTTTTTAATAAAAATCTTGTTAAAATGACCTTATCTGGAAAAATGGTATATAGATCCATAATCTAGTAGGAAAAATAACTTTTTGCCACAAAAACCGATTAAATTACCCATATTGCGTAATATAACAATCGTTCATTCTTTAAGAAAAGCAATATAACTCAAAATTCCGAAACTTTATACAGGTGTTCCAAAGTTCAACGCGAATTTAAAGCCACTTGTAAGGTGACTTTTGTTACACTAAAATTAAACGGTCTAAAAAATGCATATATGCACATAATTTTTATAAAAATTCTGACTAAAAAGCTGAACATTTTCATGATAATTTACTGAATTTTTGTGTATTTTATGAATATGAAAATTTAATGAATTTCGGAACTTGATTTATATAATATAGATTTATTAAAAATAAAAGCGTTGTATTAAAAAAAGCTCTTACCTTTTTTTGGAATTTCGTCATATACGCACAGATTATACGTCCATAATTGTCTTTTGTAATATGCCACTGATGTCGTTAGTGCAGGCGTTTCCAATGTCTTTTGGAGATCGAAAGTCAAAACTATCGATTCGCCATTTTGTCTGCCATTTTCAACAGATTGCTTAAATTCTGTAGTTACGCTCTCCACAGCCTTGAAATGAACCTTTTGTTTTTCTTTTAGTTCTTCTGTAACTCTTTGTTCAACACTACTTTTCATGGAGCAATGTAAATTATCACACGTTTTACACGTATCCGAATGACGCCTTTTAAAACTTAAATTAAAGTTGTTGTTGAAAATATCACCAAAGACGTACTCCAAGACGACATGTTGATCCTTTAATTCACAGGAGCTCTTGTATTCGTTATATAACTTCGTTAAATTTAGATTTGGGTGTAAATATTTCTTCTGAGATATTTTACGTCCATAGTGTGACTCGTATTTTGGGAAAAAGTTGATAAATTTAATAACATTATTTTTATCTTCCTCAGATGTTTTGTTTGCTGAAGATGTTCGTCCCCGCGTCTCAGCAGCACCGAAATTTTTTTGGATACTACCTACAGCACGGTATATACGAGCCGATGTTATGCATAGGCACTTCACGAAAAAGTTCTTACAAACTTTGTGAGCTACACCGTTATCATCATCCATGAAATACTCATAATTCATACTTTTTTTGTTTAAAGGAATAATCGGCGTGTTTGTTTTGCGAGCCACAGGACGTCTTTTCAACGAAGATGCAATATATAAGGTTTTTTGGGTCCAATTTAAAGAATGATAATAGTTTTCAAAAATTTTCTTTTGGCGGACAATGTCAATCTTGTGGCAGCAACTTTTTCCACATTTGCAGATTACTTGTGCTATAAATTTTTTTTCCGCAACTATACGACCGCTAACAGTTTTATGCTCTTTGCCACATTCAACACTTTTTTTTGCAATATTTTTTTTGCGATGTTCTAATCGCTTTTGTCGTTTTCTGGGAGTAAACGTTAGTGTAAATAAGATATAATACTATAATTGCTCTTACCTAGCAAATAAATATAAATATTTACCATGATTTTCATCTTCCATTACTTTAAAATACATGTTGAAGAACGCGGTAAGAGGCACAAAAAACATAAATACTTCTTTTGTAACTGATTTAACACTGTTTTGGTGGCTTGCTTACAGGTTGGAAAAGCATACGCAAATTATGGACATGAGACTACAAAACCGATTGCAGTATTGCAATGTACAAATAAACGTTTTCGCTGCTACATTTTGCCGATCACCGCAAACGCAAAAGCAAAAGCAGAAACAACCGGACGCGCACGAAATATCGCATACACACAAAGCTCATACGTACGCTGTCGATTTGTTTCGTTTTTGCTCTAGAAAAAAATATAGTTCATTTTTGCTCTGACTTATAATATTCGTCGTTTTTGTTCCGAGCGTGTCATTTGTTCCTCTGCCTTATGCGAGTTATTTTTGAGTAAGTCAACTGCCTCATGGCCCACATAATGCAATGAGTAATATACTCCACCATACCGTCAGCATCGAAAAAATTAAAGTTCGAGAAATCGCACTGCCTTAGTAAAGTTGTTAAGTTCTCAGGGTTATATCTCTCCCAGGATATTACTTCTGCCTCCTTAGCAAGTGGGTTAAGTTTATTGACATTTAGTCGAAACATTATTGTTTCGTGGTCAGATATTCTATGATCCTCGACCTTTTGGCATATAACTCGGTTATCATTGGAATACAACAAGTCAATACGTGTTTCCGAATGTTCCGTCACCCTCGTATTAAAATTTATCAGCTGTTCCATGGCTTGTTGCAAGAAAACATCATTGAGTTTTCTGCTGTAGGTTGATACTACGTTCATGTTTATGTTAAAATCGCCAATGACAACAGTGTNGAATAGATCGGTCCCTGGTCCACTTCTCGGAAAAAATTGATCATATATGCTAATATATGCTAAAAAGCTACTTACGTACCAAATTTTAAGCAAATCGGACCATAATTAGATTTTTTCGAATAGACCGGTCCCTGGTCCACCTACCCGAAAAAAGTAAATTTGTTTAGCCTAAAACATGGTGGTTACCGAAAGCTATATATATACAAAAAATGGTATATACAAAATTTCATGAAGATCGGACCAGCCGTTCGCGAGATTACCTGTTACAAAAAAAAGGGACTTCTCTTTATATATTTAGTATAGAGTATAGATATAGATGAGGATTTTTTAGCTTCTGGTGTAAGGGAAACTGATCTTTCTCTCGAATTGAGTTAAATTGTTCAAAAAGTAAGCAGCTAAATAACAATTTTCAAGAGTGGGAACTACCCAAAGTCACATAATGGCAAATCCGAAAAATAGTTAATCAAAAACGCAAAATGCAGGTAACTCAAATTCTCACATTTTTGTATCCAAAATGACATAATAAAATATAAATTAATTTCACATCTTTTTCCACACCGATTTGAGAAATATGACTTTCCTCTTACCTCTTGAATCAAAGCTTTGAATAAGCCTAATTTTAAGCACTATATCTTTAAATAAAATAACAGAATATTACTTTAAAACAAGTAAGAAAGTCTAAGTTCGGGCGGAGCCGAACATTAAATACCCGGCGCAAGTTTAAATATATGTTTTTCACCTTTCCGAAAGCTACCGCTACGTGGTAAACCGGGGTGTATCAATTTTGAGTAAATTAACGTCCTTAAATTTCGA
>NW_016157128.1:142049-201165 GCF_001687245.7 Rhagoletis zephyria | reverse complement strand
GGATGTGGGCGTGCTTATTGTCCGATTTTTTAAATTTTTGGCCATTTAGTATGCTGTATCAAGACCAACAACTGTGCCAAGCTTGGAAGAAATTGGTGCAGCGGTTAAGTGGGCGTGGCTACGCCCATTTTCCAAAAATTTATAATATTCTTATTTTTCGTCTGAAAATTATTGTAAATATCAATTTTGAGTGAATTATCTTCAGTAGTTACTAAAATATCACAGTTTTCGTATTTCTGGAAATTACCGTTGTTTGGGAAGTGGGCGTGGTTACAGTCCGATTTCGCCCATTTTCAATACGAGCCTACCCTGGATTAACTGAAACCTACATACCAAATTTCGTTGAGATATCTCAATTTGTGCTCGAGTTATCGTGTACACGGGCGGCCGGACAGACGGACGGACAGACAGTCACCGCTTAATCGATTTCTCTTTTCATTCTGAGCATTTATGTATACATTTGTCTATATCTATCTCGATTCGTTTTGGCTGTTACAAACAACCGTTATGTGAACAAAATTAATATACCCTTGTGCACAAGTGCGCTCGGGTATAAATATATATATAAATAATTTTCTTAACGACAAAAGGAGTAATGTCCGACACGTAACGTCCGCAACGAACATATGCACTGATTTTAAAGTTAATCCAAACTTTAGTTTGTTTTTATAATACATTTTGTTAACTCCGTTATTTTATCTTTAAAGTATTATTGTAGATGTAAATCAATGAAAATTTGCAGAAATCTGTTGATTTGAGATATCACTTCCGTTTTGAGTACCATCCAAATCCGCGGGCAAATACAGCGCCAATACTTGAAATTCAAATTTCTGTTATTTTCTCCTCATAAGCACTGCTTAAAACCTACCATAAAAAATATTTTAATTAAAATTTTTTACTGACAAAAAGTTAACAGCACAGCATTAAGATCCAGCACTTCGATTTGTGAAGACTGCTAATCATAGGAAAAAATTGTCGAATACCTCTTCCTTTTCATTTCTTCTCTTCTGGACTTGTAAACCCCTCCGAGCATCAGAAAAGCTAATAAACTCAAATTTCAAACAACGAATACACGGTAAAGAATTCAGACAATCTCTTCAACACCGCGATCTGACAAAAGAGTGTTTTATATACCAAAAAATCGAATTTTGGTTTATGACGGTTTCTTAGAGTTTAAAGTCGAAAGAGTGCGCATCCATTCAATTTTCGTAGTTCAGGAAAAGATGCAATCGAAGTACAAAATGGCTTTATTGACATCGTCAGTCAAACTAATATGTCTGCCACGGAAGATAAACCGATCACAAGAACTTTTGTGCCGTATAAAAGAGATCTATCTGCTGCCGTAGAGTTGAGAACAGCTAACATTACTGTCGGGACATCCACAATTAGCCTAGGGCTCTTACAGATTTTTGTAGCAGCTGCAGAGGGGACGAAGAACCGGAAACCGTATAGCACGGGCTGTACGAATATTCAGCACTTTATTAACGAAATATTCTAAGCTCTTCGATGCTCTTAGTAATTTAGCCAGATAGGGCAATTGTTCAATTTCGCTGATCTCCACGAGCTGATTCTAATAGATAAAGATTCGCACAGTATTACAATGGGAACAAATAACATGCCAATGATTGGGAAATACTAGCGCTGTCACCTGACTAGATCTGTTATGCTAAAAGGCCTTAGCGTGTGATATGATCGCCTGCAGCCCCTCCAACCCAATCCAACATAATATCTCGATGACTGAAACCGAGGCAATAATTCGGCCGGACACTATAATAGAATACATACATACAAATGTACATATTTACGTACATATATTCCTAATATCATTTTAATCAGAAGCAAGGTACTGCCTGCATACACACAAAAAGATGTAGTTTCGGTTGGTTAGACTTGGGTCAGCCCATAGATGCGTCCGAATGCAAACGCGGTGTAGCAAAAATAATTCCCATGGCCAAATTATGCTGCTTACGCACAAACATGCATACATATGTTTGTAGGTAAGTATGTACATTAGAGTGGTCCAAACACAAAGTAAAGTCCGAATTTTAATGCTCTCGCCCCTAGGATTTTTCTATACCGAAAAAGGTGCCTCTGTTTTTTTTTATTTAGAAATCAAAAAAATATATAGAGGTCGTTCAAAGCACTAAAAATTGTCCATGTATTTTATATGTGGAAAAAACAACTGTTCGTAGAAATGGTATAGAATTCTTAAAAATCAATATTTTTCGATTGGAAAACTGTATTTCTGTTTAGGAGACTTCCAATAAAAATACCCAATTCCGTATAGTACAATGCCGTGCCGTGAGAGCATTAAAATTACTTATTTTACATGCATGTTTAGACCACCCTAATGTACATACTGACCATGTACCAAGTGTGTGAGTTTAAAAATATACCCAACAAACAAAGAAGTCGAAGTCTATCGGCAACCTGCTCCTAGTGATGGGCGAAATAGCGATTTTTCAGTATCAGTGAAAAGAGTGATTGCGATTTTTTTTGGCTATTTCGACCGCTAGTTCTCTAATTAACACAGCAATGTGTAATAGTTCTAATAAATGATGACAAATTCGTGTTGGTGCATATATGGATAATTCTTTACCAGAAGGGATTTCAGTCGAAAAAATGAGTGTAGGGAAAAGAGGGAAAAGTTGCATTTATTCGCCCAAAAATTTCCATATTTCACTTCGTTTTTTATCAATATTTGTCGCCGTCTTTGATACAAATTTTGAAATAAAAAACTGAAACTCAAATAATGCGATCAAGCTAATCAAATTGCGTACTTGAAAATGTCGATTTAAAATAACCGTGGAACGGTAATGAAAATACGCAATATACATACGAGCATATTCACAAAGACTAATTAAAAAATATTTCCCTCAACACTTGATACGGTAACTTTAACTACATAGGGCAACTATAACCAAATTTTGTGTTGAGATAAATATATTTAGCTGACATTTTTCTGGGTGTAGCTATTGCCAGATATGATTTTCATTCACAGCGAAAAATCATGCGAGTAAAAAAATCACCAATCACTGATATTGTGGCCTAGCAGTAACAGTCACTAAAAGCGATTTATAAATAACAGTGATAAAATCACCGGTAGTGAAATATCGCTCATCACTATCAGCTACATCAGCTGCAAAATGGCTCCTCGACCACACTGTCGCTGTTATTCGCAATTTGTGTATCGGAAAATCACTCCTATTTAATACGAGTGAATTGAAATGCATTTCATTTATTTATTTAAGTGAAAATGTTTTGATAATATTATTTTGTGTGTCATCGTTTTGTGACTGATATGCCGACATGGCCATTCAAACTTAAAACCGAAAGAAAGAAATAGTCTGCTGCATCGATAGTGACCAGTGATAGCGATAGTTGCCTGCTTAAATAAAATAATATTTTTATGTTACAAAAGAGCTTATGCTCTACTGAAATTGCAATAAATCCAACAAAAAAAAAATATTTTCCTATTAAAACTATGTGTTCCTTTTACATGCATTTCATTTCGTTCCGCTTCATTCACGTTAGAGAAAAAGTTGAGAATTCAATATTTCTCAATTTGAAAATAAATGAAAATTCCGTATTTAAAAATGTGCCTTTTAGTTTGAGAACGCTATCAGCGGTTATTTGATATGCATTTGAGAAGTAACGTTTGAGATTTGAGAAAAACTCAGATTCTCAAATGCATCTCAAATTGAGATTTGACAAAAATGTTTATTGGGTATACGTACATTTGTTTGCACATACATACAGTAATATCTCGGTAATCCGGACAGCCTGATTCCTGGGGCCGTGCGGATTACTGGAGTGTACGGATTATATGTAGATGGTGAATGACAGTGTAAAAATTAACAACATCATGTTTAGAGGCAACCTACTATTTCAAGTTGTTTTTTCATTGTTAGTGTTTTGTGGGCTCCTTTTGCCACTTTAATAATCATATTTTGCTAAAACTATATGCATATTCTTTTTTCGCCCATCTATTATAGCAACTAGCACAATAAAATATTACGAGTGCCAGTTGCTGTCGAAATTCGCTCATTTTTCTAGTTTTTTTTTTAAGAACGCCGAATATTTTTTCAAAACATTTTAATTTAAATATGTATGTCTAGTTCGTTTCGTATTGAAGAAATTTTCATAAAAATTCCCATTCGCCTTTATATTCGTTTTAGACGCCGTGTTCCTATTCGAGTCCTTTTCGTCTTGGTAATTCCTCTTCGTCTTTGTAGTCTTGCATTCGTCTTCATATTTGTCTTTGTCGTTTTTTAATCGCTTTCGTCTTTGAATTTGCACAACAACAAAACAAAACGAAAATCCGCAGTATTCAATTTAGTGTCCGAACTATAGAGTAAAAAATTTCAAATTGTCCGGTTTGGAGCCCTGTCCGAATTTTTGATGTATCCGGACCACAGCGTGTCCGGATTACCGAGATATCACTGTACTTTTATGAAGAGCTTCATGCGTATATGGCCATGCTTGCCTCTATGGCCATGCAGTGGCTCTGTGCTGGCTTCTTGCAAACACGCTCCTGTCATACATTCATGAGTACATACCAACTCGTACTTTGTATGGCTTTCTTCTCCTCTAATATGTTAAACATCTTCCACAAGCCCAAAAACAAAATGCTAAATTAGATTTTTAATTAAAATAATTTCGTATGCAATTTAGATAATCGCGGGCAGGAGTGCGCGCAAATTCACACAAACACACACACATATGTACATAGGCAAGTGCGCGCGTACGCAAACAAATCGCGTTGTGTGCAAATCACATGCAATGAGCCGCGTTTTTGCTTGCATGCGGCGCGCCGCCTCAGCCAGTAGTTACAGCAAACTGCTGCGTGTGATCGGTGGCTATTCCTCCTGCCTTAGCTGCTAGTGTTTGCTGCTGCTCCTTCTATTGGTGTTGGTACCGTTGTTGTTGCCATGCGGTCTCCTAAAATGCTTTCGCTTAGTGCGCTCGTTGGTGTTGTAGGTGATTCTACAATCTATATTGATATGCACCAGTAGAACGCGACGAGTACGTTTTTCAGCGAGCGGGCGTAACGTCAGGGCGTTTACGAAAACAACAGCAATAGCAGCAGATACAACAACAACGCAAAGGCTTATGCAACAAATTTTTTAGTCAATTGCCACTGACCACGTAAATATTGCTTCCATACTCCGGATAGGAACACTCCATTAACCTGGGCCACGACGAGATGGATGCGCAGGCGGTCGACCGAACAAGCCAAGAATGGCAGCAAGGTCAGGAGAGCGACGCTTGCGCATTCGCTGTTCGCTGTTCGTGTGTAGGCACCAAACGAAGGAAATATTTAAATTGATCATCTCCACTTAATAAAATAAGAAAACTGGCTGAACGAACGCTCAGCGTCGGGCGTCTTCGATGAGATTCGGCAGCACAAGAAACAAAGCGGTGGCGGGAGCAGTTATGCATTATGTGGGCTTTTAAGTTTTTGATTTTTGATTCCTTACGTTTTTGGTTTTTTTGCTTCGATATTTTTAACTTGGCTGGCTTGTTGAAAATATTCGCGTCAGTTCTGAACGATTTTCATAATTCACCATTTCATGTTGCAATATTGTGCCAGATGCTGAACAGCCATTACTATGGGAAGACTCTGCACTTGGCGTACACTTCCCATGTTGCTAAAGTACTAGCCAGCAAGTCAGCCAGCTGCTGCTACTTCTACAGCTTCTGCGTCTGCGACATGGCTGCGGCTGTGCTAACGCCCATTTGATCACCGGCGATCGGAAAGATCATACAACTTACTACATACAGACACAAGTATGTATATTCGATGGAGGGAGGTTGGATGTGCGACTCTCATGGAAGCCATTGACCAGCTCAGAGGTTGTGCATGTAATTAAGGTAACATGTTGGAGTTCAGCGAAGAACGTCTTCTCCTCTGCCCGTTGAGGAACTACGAATGAACGACATTGGTATTAGCTGCTCGAAATTGCTGTTTAAACTAAGTAAGGTCTGGTTGAATACCATAAATGCAAAATTCGTTCTAATTCATTTACGTAGTCTTAATTTGGGTTTTGCTGTAGTCATCATTTTTTTACTGCAATGAAAGTCGCTATCGCATGAGGGTTGGTCTGCTCATAATTAGTTTTTGGCATAGAACAAAAGAAATCAAGATGAAGCTGTGATAAGTTACTAGCTAGTGAGTGACCCGCATGCAAATGCTTGACGCAGCATGGCTTTGTAGTGCAAGAGAAAGTGAGCCAAGAGTCAAGAAGGCACAAAACACATACATATGTATGTATTGCCGAAATCACAACAAAGTGCGGTTTGTCCACTTCCGCGCAGGTAGAATTCGAGTAACCAGCCGGGCTAATAAGTAGATTGGCGCCAAAATACATTGGTAGTCTGTAAAATCCGTTAGTTTGGCAGATAAATGCCACCAAGCGTTGCAGCCGTTTCTACTAGTCCATAAATTTATATTCGCATGGGAGTTTCTTTCCTAGCAATAAGACAGGTAAAAATACACTAAACATATACATACATATGCACACAGTACTTATTTATTCTACGTTCACAAACGCATTTTGCTTTTTCGATGTTGCATTTTGCCTTTTCGGTGTTACAGTTTGCTTTGTTTCCATCGGTGTGCTAATCTACTTACCTTTAGCTCAGCGAAATTATTTTGTTTCAGAAGAAGTAGGCCCTTATCTAAGGCTACATTTTTAGCTGTTGTTAGTGTCATGTATTTGAAGTTACTCAAGATAACTTACCTGCTGCTGGGGCGTCAATTAATTCTGCCCAACCTTTCAATTGTTTCTGCTCAGTACTGTATGCGGCGTTCTTCTCACCGGTCTATGCTAACGGGTGATTTTTTTGAGGTTAGGATTTTCATGCATTAGTATTTGACAGATCACGTGGGATTTCAGACATGGTGTCAAAGAGAAAGATGCTCAGTATGCTTTGACATTTCATCATGAATAGACTTACTAACGAGCAACGCTTGCAAATCATTGAATTTTATTACCAAAATCAGTGTTCGGTTCGAAATGTGTTGCGCAAACCCAATTGCTGCGAACGGCGACGAATCGACATTTCACGGTCTTCAGCAACACTCTCAGAAACAGACGCAATATTCTCTTCTGTACGCACTGTACGCATTCGTGTGGTTGGTTTAATGTCCAATAAAGTAAACTGAGTGCGAAACTTGGTCACAATCGCATTAATTGTTTGCTCACTTGGTCGATTATGTAGACCATAAATCGGACGTAAAGCGAACCGAACACTGATTTTGGTAATAAAATTCAATGATTTGCAAGCGTTGCTCGTTAGTAAGTCTATTCATGATGAAATGTCAAAGCATACTGAGCATCTTTCTCTTTGACACCATGTCTGAAATCCCACGTGATCTGTCAAATACTAATGCATGAAAATCCTAACCTCAAAAAAATCACCCGTTATTAACTGTGACTTTACGTTTATTATTTCATTATGCCTGAGCACCCCCCATTGTCAGGAAAATCCGTTACCGTTACAGTTGCACTCTTAGATTTCTAGACAATAAGCCATAAAGCAAATACAATTACAATATCAGACCATAAACATTTATTAATATCCCTATAAACATTCGGACTCATTTTAGAGTAAAAAAGTCTCAGAACTCTGAGTTGCAACCAGGGCTGCCAATTTAGCTCTTTTCCCGTCAAGTCTGGCTTTTCGAAGTCCATTTAGCGGCAGGAAATGAGAATTTGCAGGAAGCGGGAAAGCCAGCTTTTTGAGAAATTTTTTTATTCAGTCAGCGAAACTTGGTGAAAGCAAAGTTACGCAGCGGTGTACACTTATACATATATACTTAGGTATCTTTTTATGCGGATTTGAATTTATGTGGTTTCTCAAAAAATTTTCTCGCTGTAGCGATTTTGCTTTTTTGACCGTTTTTATTGCCTTTTTTCAGTGTGTGCGAGACAATGCTTCTGATAAATAATTTGTCTTTGTATTCTTAAATAATTCAAGTATTTATTGTGATATTTTTTGTTGTTTTTGATTAAAATACAGAAACATTTTATTTATTTCATTAATGTCCAGTTTAAAGGGAATAATAAGTGTTGAAGTGAAGAAATAAATTGTTTTGTTTTGCTTAATATTGCCTCACTGGATTTTTTACCCTGTTTTTTAGAATTTTGACATGGAGTATCTGAATTTATGCGGTTTTTTGAACTGCTGGAACGCATCCCCTATTTTTGTATGAAAGTAAAGAACTTTTTTATACAGATTTTTTTATGCGGCTTTCTGAGGAACGCATGTACCGCATGAAGAAAAAAGAAAAAGTGTATATTTATATTAACTTTTATTCTTATTTTTCATTTCTTATGAATTTCGATCCCAGCTGCATTTTATATTTTTAATTTTAATGTTTCAAATGAATTGCCAAAAATTATATTAATAAAACCTATTTACAGTGGCTACCGCTGTGGTGTAGTGGTAAGCTGTGCGCGCTTACACTCCGCAGGGCCTGGGTTCAATCCCTGGTCAAAGCAACATCACCAACCAATAAAAAAAAGGTTATTTCTTAACAACGGTCGCCCCACGGCAGGCAATGGCAAACCCCCGAGTGTATTTCTGCCATGAAAAATAGCTTCTCATAAAAATACAACCGCCGTAGGTCCCTCCCCTTTGTGTGACAACATCAAGGCGCACGCCACAATTCGGAGGAGAAGCTCGGCCAAGCACTAACGTATGTGTAAGCGCCAATCTATTATTATTATTATTGTATCATTATTTACAGTGACTCACACACGTGACCTTTTATCTGATACTGCCCTGCCAATATTCAATTCAATTCAAATTAAGACTGTCTTCTAGTGGTTTTATATATAAACCTATGTCTTGCATATAATTTATCTTTATTTTCTCTTTTTTCATTCACCATATCACACATTTCTTCAGAGGATTCATATCTGAACCCAATTTACAATTATACACCTCACTGAACTCCGGCATATTTTGCAGCGTTCCAATGACACGAAACTCCTCGTAAGCATGAACATCGGTCTTCATGCGTCGTACCTTGTAGGCATCTTCTTTGCCGCTGCACCAGGTTTGCGCAAACTTCAGAAAGTACAGTTGTTTATTCGTCAAATTCAATCCGGGTAAAGGCTTCTTGTCGCCATCGAGATTGCCATAACTGTTAAGGTAAGCATGATAAGAGATGCGCGTACCCACATTGTCAGCAATGTTGTCACCCGAAGTCAATGTACCATTTGTAAGAACACCATGGAAAATGAATTTATTATACTGCGACTCCATACAGCGGTAGCGTTCTTTAAAGTTGCGCAAAGATGCCTCCGTCCACCAATTCTGCTTTTTTCCATCGTAGTTGTATTGATAGCAATAGGAGTCGAACCCGTGCGCCATCTCGTGGCCTATGATGTTGCCAATGCCGCTAAACTTGATCGAGGGTGGATACTTGAAGTGATAGAAAGGCGCCTGCGAGATGCCAATGCCAATAAAGACCAAATTGAGAAAATCTGCATAGTAAGCGTTCACATCGCGCGTCGACATTAGTGGCGGTATGATCGCCCTATTCACCGAACGCATGCGCACTCTGGCACGATTCTTCTCAACCATTTGCAGATTTTTGTACCAATTGTCGCCAATTTCCACGTCTTCATACACTTTGTTAATGACCTCGCGATGCCGCATTTCGTCAGAGTAGCCAACTGTAATGTCCATGGCGCGCAACTTGGTCTTCGCATGCGAACGCGTCTCATCGTCTAGCCAAGTGTACTTGCCCAGGAGGTCGTAGAAGGTTTCTTTTATGTGCTTCGCTAGCTGTAGAATATCTGCACGGCGATCGGCATCGTAAACATTATCTATAAACCAAGGTAGTAGCGCGTAATTGAAGTACTGCTCGGTGTGTTCGCGGCAGCTGCTCTCCGTTGAGTTGTCACTCGTCTCGAACTTCCATATGTAGTGGAACTTTACTATTGTGCGCCATTTCAAGTACGTGCGCAGCGTTGCCAAGTCGGTTTTATGCAGAAAATGCGCCAGTGGATTTACATCCGCGATGGTATTCTGTACCGTCCAATCATTCTTGGCACTACCATTGAATGCTATATCGAAGTAGCGTGTCCAATTCAAAGCATCTTCTTTGTGCTTTAACTTAAACTCACCCAATGAGAGTACTTCGGTTTCGTTGCGCCTGCCTGAGTGCATAGTGAGGTTCTTCTCGAACTCTAGAACGAGTTCAAATTCGTCATTAAATTGCTTAAGCTCATTCTCATTTTCGATTTTAAAATCTCTTGTCAGGTTTTTAAGATCCACTACTTCGGAGTTACCCAGCACTTTGCCCGAAGTGGATAATAGCACGTCGAACATGCGACTCTCAGTTTCGTAATGTACCTTCAGTGGCAGCAGGGGGTACATTCCGTATTGCGATAGGAAGTTTATGTTGATCCAATCAAGCGTTTCATTTGTCCGCTTCAAGTCCGTCAAATTCAAGTTGAATTCTTCCATTTCCAAAAGTAGCCTATAACCAACGGACATGTCCTTGCTCATGCGCACGCAGGATGCGAAAAACGCCTTCGCTTTCGATTCCGCATTATTCAGCTTCAGCTCCTTGTCGGTTGCATTTTTCAAGTACTTGACCATCATTTCGTTTACTGAGTACTGTATGCCATTCAGAAATGTATTATTTCGCGCGCGCTGTGGCACTAAGTCGGCCTGCTTCCAGTTGCCGCAAGCGTACTGGTAAAAATCCTCGCACGGATCAACGCTCTGGTTCATGCTGGCCAATGTGAGGCGGCCAAGTTCCTCCAAAACTTCGTACTCATTCAGCTGTGTGGGCAAGTGGAATAGCGAGCTGCCCGTGTCATTCAACTTCATTAGCTCTTGGCTGCCGTTTGACCGTTCCATGGAGATGCTCATCGCTCGCGCAACTCGCACTGGCCATGGCCAGTCAACGATTAGCATAACGATTAGCGCGCCTAATAGACCATAACTTTTTGATGGCATTTTTATACTCGATACTCGATGGGATATTTTCTTAGCAGTGTTCTACGCGTATTCACAAAGCGCTCTCACACAACACTGACGCTTTTAGACAACACCGAAGCTTAAATAGTTCTGAGCCATCACTCCAGCTGGTGATTTAGGTTTATATGGATTCAGTTTATTTTTATATTTTTATTTTTTTTCGCCCAACTGACGCTTCCATCAGCCCATTGGCTAAAATGTGTACGATTGTTCACTGACGACTGCCCTATTTTTGAATAGAAATAGAATTTATGAAAGTAACCACACACATATTCACAGCTGAAAAATTTTACCTGTTCAAATTTAATTGTATGTAGATATTTCATTTGCCGGCACCTTAAACGCGAGCCAAGCTTGCAATTAAATTTATTGTATTGTGTATTGCGAGACTTCACCACAAAAGCTCATTATGGCCTATTTTTCCTACACTCGCATGCGGATGCTTTGGGTTGCTTATTTGCGGCGAGCCAAAATAAAATGCGACCGTTTGTCATACTTATTTGGAGTCATCGAAAAACAAACTCACCGCAACTTTTGTTCTTACCAATTAAAAATTTTATTTGGCATCAGGTATAAAAAATATATGTATCTATTAAAATTTACAAGATTCCTCCACATTATTGCGCTACTTTCTCTTTGATGGCGCAACATATTGAGCTGACTTCTTACCTCCACGCTGTTACGCTACCGTTAAATTAGTTTTTTTTACAACACCTATTCTTCATACTGATTATAAATTGTAAGCGAACTAGAATTTTCAATAACACTCTTCTTATTTTTATCTAATTTCGACATTACAAAAGCGATTAAAAATACATATGTATGTGTAAACTTTTTTGTAATTTCAATCAAATTTCAAATATTTTTCCCGTGTAAATGCATTAATGTTTCAGATTATCTTAAAGCCGTGTCAAAATTTAACATTTTTAATGATTAGGGATTATATTCACTACAGAAAATCGAAAGTGTTTGAAGCCAGCGCAAAACCAGACGATTAGGCACTGGTTTAGAACCATTTCACATGCGCAGCTTTGAAGTAATTATTTTATGCAGTGGTGGTCGTATTCTTTGACACGAGGGCATATATAATATAAGCGTGCTATTCAGAAAGTCGTATCTTCCTCGGAGCCGGAAATAATGGCATCAACAACGGAGATAGACCGGTCAATATACAAATGTATTATTTATATTCCATATAGGCTAATGATGCGACTAGGCAACATCTACATACATATATTCAAAGTAGAGATATTTACCGACTCCATGTTATATGTATGGAGTCGAACACGTCGATAATGATGTTTAAACGGAGATTAGTGTTAACCAGACATTGAGTAACCGGCCCTTAGTGTTGCCACTGAAAGACTTTCTTTACCATGAAGAGCTGATTCAAAAACCTACCAAAATGGTGTAATAGGTCTGATTCTTTCTAACTCGGGCTGAATCTATTAAACCTATAATTCAAACAAACTTCACTCAGAGCGGGGGAGTTACACTAAAACATACGGGATTGCTTTCTGGTAAAAAAGGTAACTTATTTTTTATGTAAACCCACTCAGCTCACACATGTAAATAACCAAAAATACTTACAAATTCATTGGAATCCACTTACAAAAATTATTAAATTCATTCTTTCCAACATGCTTGAGCAAAGCGCATTTTGCAAAAAATCTCCTGACTAAAATTAATAACTTCTGACAAGGAGAGTGCGTCAGTTGCTCTCTCAACAGCGTTTTATTTTACTAGTTTTTCATTAAAATCTTGCACGTTTGAGTAAAAATGGTCATTTCGGAATCGTACACTGAGAGAAAAAAACGCGTTGAAATATTAAAAAAAAAATTTATGAATTCACTGATTGAAATAACGCATATTAAAAATATATGCTTTTTAATTGATTATCGTTTTAAAATGTTCTTATTTAAAAATTATACTTTCATAGCTTTATCCTAACACAACAATTTTACAATTATTTTGTAGCGCTTACAATTTGTTGATTAAATCTAAAATAACATATGGGCATATCCTGGGTTACGGACGCGACATTCGTACGACTTTAGAGTTAAATAAATCATACGAAAACTGAAGTCACTTGTAAAAAAAATTTGCCGTTGTGTAGCTTTTAAGCCGCCCTTTGGTTGACAAAAGAATTAGGTGCGCTTGCAACACTGACGTCGACAAAATCAGAAAACAGAACAAACGGAAAACACTAGTGATTTCAGAGTACATGTAAAAATAAGTAAAACTCAGCCAATACTGTAAGGTTTTCCTTTATTAAACACTCTTCAAATAAAGTCAAATTATGGACCGTTAAACCCAATTCCCTTCTAATCAGAAGCAATTCGTTGTTGACTTAATGTTGAATTAAAATCTGGTAACGGGCGTGATATGTATATCGGACGTGACAGATATTTCCTCCATACAAATTTAGTAACACATACTAAATTTAATTTTTTATTTAATTGTTTCAGTTCTTGTCTCCACCGTTTCGCGTTTCCAAAACCCTTTTTCGCCATCTGAATACGAAATTTCAAGTTATAAAGCCGTTTGAATTCATTTACTTGCATTTTCGGTTTACCTTTTTTGGGAAATGCCCATATGTATATGATACAATGTATGACAATTTAGAATATATTTGCAAAAGAGGGAGAACTCGGGAGGATTATGAAAACGCGTGAAGTGCAAAACGGTTGGTGCTCAGCCATATGCGTATTTCTTTTTCATTTAGCACTTTTTTTGATTCTAAATTTTTTCTTCTCTCAGTGTACGGGATCGCAACTGATAATGAGAACAATTTTCTATAGCATTTTATAATCTAAAATGGGAGATCTGAATAATTTATGAGCCAATATGGATTGATTAAATTTGGTTGAAGGCTGCTATGACTGCATACATATATAATTGAGTCCATCGTAGGCGTTACGATAATTGGTATCACTGAATCCGAAATTAATTCGAAACACCATTAAATCCGCTGTTAATTGGCAGAGTATTTGTATGCTTTTGAAGCAATGTTCAAAGAACGTAAATACGTCTTAAAAAATTAAAAAATACATAAGTGAAACTCTTACGCTCAACTCTAACTCTGGCACATACAAAAGGAATTCTTCTTATATAGGGAAGGGAAATTTTAGCAATAAAATCAACAAAAAATTATTTTGGGTTTTGTTAGGTTGCCTAATTACTAATTTGCAGCTCTAAAGAAAAATCACAAGATATATTTTTCATTATTTCTGTTGGTTGAAAAACCATTTTGCTTTTCTTGAAGAAATAAATACTCTAGCATTTTTTTTCTTGAGAACTGCAAACTGATTGAAGAAATTTTGATAGAAGAATATTTTATATGAATTTTTCGTCAAAAGATAAAAACGTAAGTACTGCGCTGACTTAGCATCAACCTGGGACTTACTGAATGTCAACTCGCAACGCAATCTATTCAGTTACGGAGGTTGGCGTTAAAAATAAAAACTGGAAAGAAATTCTTCTCATTACATTCCAAAATAATTCTACAATTTTAAGAATAGTTTCTGTCAAGTAAAATTAAAATTATTTTCTCCATCAGAAAATGTTGTAAAAGTGGTTCAAATCTTTTCCGGTAAAAAATTTATTTTAACTTTTTTCCTCTTTTTTTAAAAAGATGTTCTTCCTTTTAAAATCAATATTAATATTCGCATCGTCGGCTGAGTGGAAGATCGCCCTATCTCAGCAAGTGGTTGAAGGATGCATTATCTCAGAATTTGGTTAAAGACTGCGTAAACTCAACTGAAATTATATTGAAAATATGTTGAGATATGGCGGTATTGAAACAAATTCTAAAATAGGGCGTTCTTCAGCCATTTGCTGAGATAGGGCGATCTTTCACTCGGCCGACGACATAATATCAAAGGAAATCTCTTCGGTCATTTTTAATGATTTTTTCGTCTGTCTTATCCCTTTGTCTAGAGCTTTTCCTAGAGACAATGTTTCAGTTTTCTAGGTTATCTCTTTGTTTTGTGAATACATACATAAATATATACATATATACCCATACATATGTTAGTTTCGGTATGCAAATTACTTGTTGAGGGTGTGTTCTTCCCAACCCAAGCTTCTACTGTTTTTTTTTTTAATTTACATGTGTTAGATCAACAAGATTATCTTGGCAATTAACCTACATACATACATTGTATGCCAATAACTTCTTCATACATACATATGTGACAAAATGTTAAAACGAAGTACACCTACATAAATTCACTTTCTTTTGTTTACATTTCTTTAAGTCACATTTGCATATTTTGCAGATTTCTGCTGTTTTGGCCTATTTGACAACACGCAAAATTAAAATAATCGAAATTTGATACCATATCTAAATAAATTGCATTGCTTAATAAAATCATATGTGGCGGGAATGTAAATAGGGAAGACACAATTTAGTAGGTTTTGGCTATTTTCTTTTTAAAAAAAAAATATTTATAATTTTTTTTTATCAAAATATAGTCAACTCAAAATGTTGATGAAATTTTGTCAAATTTTCCTGAAAAATTAATAAACGAAAGGGAAATAGCAAAGGAATGCTAAAATGTCTCTTCTATAATTGAGCCATTCTTTTTTAAGTCGGACGGATTTCGTAAAAAGAATTATGTCATGTATCCGATTCGCTTCTAATTTTTTTTGTGGGTTCTATACATGATATAAGCTAACACGTGTTCGAGGAATTTTTTTCTTCTTTTTTTTTCTTCGGAGATATGATCTGTCAAAGTTTGCATTTTTTCGTGATTTTGACTAATCATGTACTTCTTCAAATCGTTATATCTCGGGTTCTACTAACATTTCTATGTTTAAGATGATCAATATTGTCCTAAAGCTAACTTAGCTGTTAACAGTTGAACTTTTTGAAGTTGATTTGCATAGTGAAGACCAGTAAATTAGGTATTTAAAATTATGGCATCGTAATCCTTGTTTAATTCTCTATAAAAAAGGTGGTTTAAAAAAATTGGGGGTTTTCAAGAACTATTTTTTAAATATTTTTCTTTATGTGAGAATCAACAATTATTTGTATTTTTTCGAAAACTTATGTTAAGATACATTTGGTAAGATGTTAAACATCGGGGTTTTGCAAAAAGTAAAATTTTATTGAGAACTCCGATAGAATACCTATCCAGATATAATATTTGTATGGCAAAATTTTTCTCTAGGAATGGGCGTGGCAAATGTAGGACTAAAGTTTGCAAAACGCAGATTTTATTGCGGATTTCGGCAGGATATCGCTTCTTTAAAAATATTTGATCCACAACTTTTTGGGGTTGGTCGCTTTAAAGAAAAATCTTGCCGTACAAATATTATACCTGGATAGGTATTCTATTGGAATCTGCAATACAATTTAAATTCTTGCAAAAACTCGATGTTTAACACCTTACTAAATATATCTCAACATAAGTTTTCGAAAACAAATTAAAAAAAATGTTTATTCTCACAAAGTATCCACCTCGTCATAAAGAAAATTATTTTAAAAATAGTTCTTGAAAAACGCCCTTTTTTAAGCATGTTTTTTATAGAGAATTAAACAAGGATTAGGATGGTATAATTTTAAATCCCTAATTTACTGGTCTTCACCATGCAAATCAACTTCAAAATGTGCAACTGCTAATAGCTATGTTAGCTTTAGGAAAATCTTGACCATCTTATATATAGAAATGTTAAGCCCGTTTCTTTTTCTTTAAAACGACGTTAAGATGAAGTCTCTACGAAGGGCAGAAAACGGGATATAACGATTTGAAGAAGTACGTGATTAGTCAGAATCACGAAAAAATTCAAACTTTGGCAGATCATATCTCCAAAGAAATAAGCGGAAAAAAATTCCTCGAACGCGTGTTAGCTCATTTCATGTATAGAACCTATTTGAAGCCAATCGAAAGTGTGACACCAAATTTGGTGTCCGATATGAAAAAGAATGTCTCATTTATGTTTTCAGAGAAAAGTTGTTACACATCAATACAAATTCAGGGTTAAAAAAATTTTTCAAATCGGTTAATATCTTCCGTTCGTGCATCGCATTCAAAGTTTACAAATTTGATCATAATTTGAAGACATATTCGAAAAATCGTAAGAGGAAGATGTCTACCGGTCTACAAAACCCCTACAACCCTCAGAGGAAGTTGGGAAATGCAATTTTTCCTTATAAATTTCCGTAATGGCAGGTGGTGTAAACTAATGTGACTGTTGATTTATCTATGCATCTTCATTTTTGTATAAGCATTATTGGATATTAAGTAGAAAGAATTATCCACCTCTTACCCCGTCCTCTATCCACACTGCCGTAAAGGGGTTTTATGGAGTAACTAAAGTTGTACAGCTTTTGGCCCTTCCAGAATCAGAGCTCACCACGTGAAAGTGCCTGTACTGGGAGTTCCACCCACTCCTTCCCAACCAACCAACCAAAGGTGCAAAATTATTCGGGAGTGGCAAAGTCCGCTTTTGTATCAAATTTAGCCATAATTGTACGAGAAGTGAGTGTTGCTTTTATACACCCATCAAGTTACTAGTTTCACGTAACGCTCCACAGCCTGCGAGTATCTGCCAAATTTATGCTAATGTTGGTTTTTCTTTATTAGAATTTTATTGCAAAATATCTTTAGAAGAAAGGCTGTCTAAAATTAGGGGGCAAATGAGTTTAATTTCAGACCAATTAATTAATTCAAAATATTCATTTGCTTCAAAATTTAGATTTGGAACCAAGAACTTTCTAATATTTTTGCTTTTGAAAGAATTTGTTTTGTTTTAAGAACTCACCTCAATCCAAGCTCGTGGATCTGCTCTCTGTCATCCACTACCAAACTTACTTTGTCTGAGATATCTTTGGGCGTATAGGAACTTGATTTCTAATGGTGGTATCTTCCTAACTTTAAGGCATGTGCAGTTGATAGTTACTGGACTGAGGCAAATACACTTTTCAAAGCTTATTTGACAAAGCATGCAGTGTCATCCCGCACATATCAAAAATATTCTGAAACTTATTTTATTTAATATTTTTTTATTTTTTTTATTTTTATATTTTGTTCTCTTAAAACTGAAAAAAAAATTAATTTCATTATACCCGAGCGCACTTGAGCACAAGAGTGTTATAACTTTGTTCACATAACGGTTGTTTGTAACAGGCAAAACGAATCGAGATAGATATAGACAAATGTATGCATAAATGATCGGAATGAAAAGAGAAATCAATTAAGCGGTGACTGTCTGTCCGTCCGACTGTCCGTCCGTCTGTGCACACGATAACTTGAGTAAAAATTGAGATATCTTAACGAAACTTGGTACGTGCACTTCTTTCGGGCGTAGGACGGATGGTATTAAAAATGGGAGAAATCGGACAATAACCAAGCCTACCTCCCATATAACGGTACTTTTCAGAAATACGAAAACTGCGATATTTTAGTAACTACTGAAGATTATTCACTCATAATTTATAATAATTTTTATACGAAAAATAAGAATATTATAAATTTTTGGAAAATGGGCGTAGCCACGCCCACTTATGGTAACATATATATATATGGTATATCTTGGTAACCGCTGCACCAATTTCTTCCAAACTCGGCACAGTTGTTGGCCTTGGTACAGCATACCAAATGACCGAAAATTTTTATAATCGGACAATAAACACGCCCACATCTTATCTAACGTTAATTTAGAGAAATACGAAATCTTCTATAAATCAGTTAATATTAAAGCTAATTTATTCAAAATTGATGTTTGCAACAAATCTTTATGAAGAAATACGTTTATGATAAAATTTTGGAAAATGGCCGTGGCACCGCCGACTTTTGTTCATATATATATATCTCGGTAACCGTTCGACCAATTTGTACCAAACTCGATATGGTTATTGAGCTTGCCACATAAAAGCAAAGCACTGAAAATTATTGAAATCGGGCTAAAATTACGGCCGCTTTTCATACCACGGTAAATTTCAGAAATGCTTGAAACTTCAATATTTCGAAATTTAAGGACGCTAATTTACTCAAAAAAATTAAAGAATATTTATTTTTTAAACAATAAAACTTAAAAATGAAAAGAAAACCGAAATAAATACCGTTGCAGAGGATATTGAACTTAGATCTCTCGAATGGCACGCCAGTGCTCTACTCACTGGGCCATTGCGACTATTGCAGCTACGTTAGCGAAATTGAAATTTATTGAACAAAAAAATGTCATAACCATTCGTTAAAAAGTTACGTAAAGGTTTTTATTTACTTAACTTTAATTAAATGTTGTTAACGAATCATTAACCGACGCTGAGAGGGAATTTTTTCAAATCGTTACTGAGTAACACCTTAAGTAATTATTAAACGACTCTGAGTGCGGCTATAAGACTCATACACAATCACTTAACAAAAATGTAAGCACCAAATCTTTATTATTTATAGATTTTATGTGGACGGGCACAGATTAGAGACTACCTCTAGTCGCCACTCCTAGTTGGAAATTTCGTAATTAATTTTCTTTATCATCCAACTCCTTTATTTCTTATTAATTGAAGAAAATTTTCCTACTATCATCGTTGATATCATCATTTAAAAATTTTCAATTTAGTAATTTTGTGAAAATTTTCCAAATCTGTAAGATAAATCAATACCTTTAATCGCTTCTCCTCTGAAAAATCTGAAATAGAATCAAATAAATTCCCCTATTATTGAGTTACAAACTCCTTAACGGAAAAATACAAGACTTTTGCATTTATGCTGCATGTCAATCGCTTTAGAGCAGGTATGAGTAAATCTCAATCAAGAAGTAACAAACATCCTTTATTATATGTACATATGTGCATAAATAAAAGAAAAAAAACTTGCTTAAAAAACGAAATTATAACGTCTTACTTTAGCAATCCTTCCCTGTATCCTCTCCTCTTTTATCTACGCATTTTTGTGCATATAAGGTTGGCACAGCTTGCGTTAAGACTCTTTTCGCCTTTTTGTCGTTTGCAACAAAGGAATAAAACGCGTAAAAGGATACCCTCGTAGTGGCGGTTTCTCAAAAGGTGCATCAATTTTTTAAGAGTAAATGTTAGAAAAAGGATTCTTTGATCCAAGTTTGCGGTGGCAACGTATTACTTTATTCAGTAACACGCAAGTACAGACTTGAGCGAACGGTTGAATTTGTGTGTTTACTAGATGGCGGGATTTTTTTGCGTGCAAGGCGATTTTTTTTTTTTTTTTTTTACAGATGAATCAAATTGAGCCTGAAAAAGGATTTAATTTAAGTTTCAACAATTGCAATTGCTTCCTTCTCGCTATTGGCTCAGCTTGCGGCATGGCGCAATTCCGATTTAACAGCTGAATATACGTCGATATAAAGGATAAAAGTGATTTCTTAGTGCATCAATTGCCTACACCATTCCCTCACCACGATTTGGCACACTGTATGATGGTTGCCATTGTATGAATGCAGCTGCTAAGGGCTTACGGAATGGGAAGAGAACCATTGACCATCGGTTGCAACGATCTTTCATTTTTTCTTAACATATCACAAGTTAAAAAAAAAAACTCAGCTAAAAATTAGATGGCAACCTAAAAAACGACTCGTTAACGGCCAAATAAGTCGCAATTATGCAACTTATACTAGAAATATTGGTTTCTTGGAAATTATGACATGATAGTGACAACAAATTTTATTCCTGATGCCAAATAAACTTTTGTCATCGGTATCACAGAAAGGAGTAGGAGCTGCAGTATATTGCACAGAACCGGTAATCCATAGGCTACCAGATCACTGGGGTATCTATCACACAGAGATCTTGGCCATAAAGGATGCGGCAGAGATGCTACATGAAATTAACCTGACAAGCGAGCAAATAAACATTTACATACATAGATAGTCAGGCGGCCATTAAGGCTTTACTTTCATATGAAACAAATTCGAGCTGTAAGGTGGCTATAAGAAGGCTAGCTGTACCTTAAACCCTCCACCACTATTCGTGCAGTGGTAGTGAAATGGGAAATGCATTACCACTAATAGTAACAGTAGTAATAAACTAATAGTAACATAGTGGTAGTGAAAATTGAAATGCACTACCACTGAAGCCCTAGTGGTAGTGAAATTTGAAATGCATTACCATTAAGTGCATAGTGGTAGTGAAAAATATATTTGCCAAATTGTTTTCACTACCACTATGCACTTTAGTGGTAATGCATTGCCACTATATGGTTGGTGATTATACATTTTTAAAGAAATCTGTTGTAAGGGTATTAGATATCTTAGAAATAAAAATTGGGTTTAGTTTCTGACGCTTTCACTAGAATACAATAAATAACGAAAGGATGCCTTAAGTCCTTTGATCTGGTATAAACAACTATAGAATCGGCTAACTAAGAAATTAGCACAGATCGCAAACTTTTCCTAAATTTGTAAACTAATGTAATTAGTCACTAATAGTGAAACTTTCGTTCCCTTACCGCTCGCCAGATAGCACTATGTAGTGCTAGTGAAATTTGAAATGCACTACCACTAACCGTACAGTAGTAGTGAAATTTGAAATGCGCTACCACTAAGCATAAAGTGGTAGTGAAATTTGAAATGCGCTACCACTAAGCATATAGTGGTAGTGAAATTTGAAATGCGCTACCACTAAGCATATAGTGGTAGTGAAATTTGAAATACACTATCACTAACCATAAAGTGGTAGTGAAATTTGAATTGCACTACCACTGAAGCCCTAGTGGTAGTGAAAATCTCGATTTAGTGCAGCGTGCCCAACCCTGATCCATACCAAGATGCAAGAGATCCATTTGGATCACTTCCAAGCTTTTTAATAAAGTTCAGAAGTATGGAGTACTTTTGGGGATCGAGTTCTTTGGTGCAGATACTTTAAAGGATCGAGTACTGAGTACTTTCTTTAAATTTACACATTTTGGTAACATTTCAATGCTTAGTGCAGAAATCTCACAAGCTGGCAACACCTTATTTAAAGTAATACATTTATCCCAAATTAGGTCAAATGAATGGCTAACTGCGCTGGGTACCATACTGGTACTATACTTTCATTGAAAATGATTGAAACTTGAAATTGAGTACAATCATTTCTGAAAACCGATAAATGTCAATAGAACTCATTAGTTTTAAGTATCTAGTCGACACGTAATACTGAGTGAGTACAGAGTATTTTTGAGTACTAAGTACTTTTGTGAGTACTGAGCTTGCTGATGCCGCTGCCAAAAACGCCAGCATACGCCCCTGCCATATGATTATCCCTGGCATTGAAAAAGATATCTGCAACAAAATAAAAATAATAAATCAAGAAGTGGAGTCAAATGAGTGGTCGTCTTTCAACCACGCATATAAAGTCATCAACCCATCTAAAAACAGCATCCGCTTCCCAGCCGACTTAAATCGCCGCGACTGCGGTGTGGTAACCCGTATGAGAATTGGACACACAAAAATATCACACTCACACCGCTTAACCGGGGAAAGTAGATCAATATGCCCAAGATGCAGACTAACCCCAACCGTTCAACACCTACTGGATGATTGTAAACCACTGGACAACATTTAATTAAGAAATCACGTCTCACCACTTTGGATGAAGTTTCTGAACTGGGCGTAATTTTTGACTCAAAATTTCTATTTCTGAGTCATTTAAATTATATAATTTCTAAGTCATATTCTACACTAGCCTTTATTCGGCGCTTCGGTTCAGACTTTACTGATCCTTACACTCTAAAGTTACTTTTTACCTCGCTTGTACGATCTAAGTTAGAATATGCTGTCTTTATATGGAGGCCATATCACCTTTGTCACATTAATAGACTTGAGCGAATTTAAAAGAATTTTCTTCGTTTTGCTCTCAGATCACTTAACTTTGATGATCCGATTCCTTCGTATGATGCTAGATGTGCCTTAATTAACTTGAAGTCCTTACAAAGTAGAAGGAGTGTTCTTTCACTCTGCTTTATCTTTGATATTATCTGTGGAGAAATCGACTGTCCATTTCTTTTAGAGCGCACTTATTTTTATATTCCACAAAGAAAATTGCGGAGCAATGAATTTTTCTTTCTGGTGCGAGTCCGGACGGTTTATGCTTCCTATGCTCCGATTCATAGAGCACTGAAAGAGTTTAATCAAATTTCAAATTCTTTGGCCTTGGATTTCTCGTCATCTAAGCAATTGTTTAAACTATCACTGAATGAACTATATAGTTAAGCTTGAACTTTTATCTTTAAGTATTTTTGTAGTAGTCTGTAAGAAATCATGTATTTCTAGACTACTAGATATAAATAAATAAATAAATAAATAAACATCAGGCGTCAACAATTCAGTTCAAAAGCACCGTCTTCGCTACTTAAAGATATAAACTCCTCGAATATTAATATTATTACGTCTTTCCTTAAATCTGCCAATTCATACAACCTTATCGTTTGTATAAATAATGAATAGAATTTTCTTTTCCATATATGTACACTAGCTTACTTCAGTTTGCTTTTAATATAGGGTCGATGGTCTATGCAACTGGTACCCATTATTTTAATTAGTTATAATATTATAGTATTATGTATTATAATTAATTGTTGTAAATAAAATAAAATAAATTTTTATCGCCACCAAAACACTCGCGCACCTTTATTCGGATCTAGTGACGATATGTATTTAAGAAAAAATACCATACAAATTTTCAATATTTATTTTCTTGCAAGTTCAAGAATTTTCTTTCAAAGATTCCCGATCAATTCAAAACGAATTTCAAATAACATTGGCATCTTAAAGAAAATTTAAGGGAAAGTAAATGTTCCTTCATGATCCTGCCTCAGTCGAAAGGTGCTGCAATTCGCAACAACCCATTAACTGAATAGCGGGTCTCATCTCAAATTACTAACAAATTTTCATTTCATTGAATTGTTTGTTCTGTAAAAAAATTCCAGTACATCAAACATTGCTAAGCACACATAAGAGACATATGCACATATGTACTTGCTCGTGTCTAATGTCAATCCCTTCGTCACCAAACCACCTTTGCTTTCGGTTGATCTCATTTGATGGCAAAAGCATCTGCCGCCGCTTCCTTTCCCTTTTACCTCCAGTGCAATTGCAATAACAACAGCACGTCTTTAGCGTACAGCATAGACACGCGTCTGCATTTGGCTTCCAGTTTGACAATACTTCACTCCACATACGACTATGACGACTAGCGATGTTTTTTATAAGCAGTACGCTTGCAACCCTTTCACTTTTTTACAAATTGCTCGAGCATCTTTTTCTTTCGTCTGCACTCTGCCCTCTGCCTTCTGCCTATGTCTCCTGCCTTATGGCTTATGGCTTCCTCATGAAGGAGTTAAACGTTTTCTTATTTGGGTATTTATAATTTTCACACGCGTGTCTGACGCATGTCCATATCCGATTGCGCGGCAACTCCTGCGACTCGCTTTGCTTTCTGCTTTCGATTGCCACCTTTAAAGGGGTGTCAAAGTGCAGCAAAGGGTGTTAATGTTTCCTAATATTTCCGTAATGTTATGCTTAATAATATAATGCGGCAGTTGATGTTTGAAGTAAATAAGTGTGGCTATGTTCTGTACATATGTGTGTATGTGTGTACAAATGCATAGTTGCGGGGGCTGCGGGGGTAGATATTAAGAAATGATTTATCATTAGTCGGAAAATTAAGTTAATGTGATTACGTGTATTACTTGTAGAAGGCATATCTCATAACCCTTTATGAAAATAAATGGCGATATCATCTGCTATAGACACATGTCCATGATGGAAACTTGTTTGTATATCCTGTTCTGTTAGTTCCTACCAAAGTACTTTTAGCTCGTTATGTAATTTAAAAGCAGACAGTCTACAATTTATACGAAACTTCATCATCCTCTTCTTATTTGGCCCTACGCGATTTCGGCTGAGTTCAACAAAGAACGCCAGCCCTTTCTGTGCCAACTGGAAATGCCCAGTGAGGCCAAGTCCTTCTCCACCCTGTTCCTATGCTACTACCAGCAGGTTCCCAGTTAAATACTTTCAGAGCTGGAGCGTCAGAGTCCATTCGAACGACATGGCCAAGCCAGCGGAGCCGCTGTATTTTAATTCGCTACACTATGTTCATGTCGTTGTAAAGCTCATACAGCTCGTCGTTAAATTGTCTGCGGAATTCTCCATCGCCTATGCGTAAAGGTCTGTAAATTTTCCGCCTCATCAGATGTTGACATTGTCCATGCTTCTGCGTCATAAACTAGCACGGGCATGATGATTTTTGCACGTCGTGAGAGCACTTTACTCCTGAATTGCCTACTCAGTCCAAAGTAACATTTGTTGGCAAAAGTGATTCTGCGTTGAATTTCGATGCTGACATTATTATCGGTGTTAATGCTGGTTACCAAGTAAACGAAATTCTCTACCTTCACCAAATTATAACTGTCAACAGTGGCGTTGGTGCCAAGGCGCGAATGCGCTAATTCTTTGTTTGATGACAGGAGATACTTCGTCCCTCGGTGCCCTCGTTGACCACCAGACCCATTTGCTTGGCTTCCTTATCCAACTTGGAAAAGGCAGAACAGACTTCGCGGTTCTTGTTACCGATGATGTCGATGTAATCGGCGTACGCCAGCAATTGCACGCTCTTGTAAAAAATTGTTCCTCAGCGGTTCAGTCCTGCAGCTCTTATTTTCTTCTCAAACATCAGATTAAAGAAATCGTATGAAAGGGAGTCGCCCAGTTCGGTAGCAAACCGATCGCAATTCTGGCGGAACGTTATTTTACGCAGCCGTATCAGTTTCGCGGGGATACCAAATTCAGACTAAAGGTAGAAAATCATCGATGGCACTATCGATGTATACCTAGTACTGTATGGTCTACCAAACTTCATACAGTACATATGTATGTACATATGTCTTTGGCTATACCTTAAGCTTGTGAAATTTTCCAGGTTTCTAGACCAAGTGGCACCAAAATCTGATAAACTACATATATTGACATCTGGAAAGTAGCTTCTCAAAAAATCGAAATCCATAACAAAAATTGGAATTTATGCGCCAGATTCCTATGCTTGAAGTCTACCAGTGTAAATAAAGTAGTAAATAAATAAGAATAATTTATGGAAATCGTTTTCCATTTTCGAATCACAATTATGTAGGGAGACAGTATTGT
Organism: Rhagoletis zephyria; assembly: GCF_001687245.7. Lineage (NCBI taxonomy): Eukaryota > Metazoa > Arthropoda > Insecta > Diptera > Tephritidae > Rhagoletis > Rhagoletis zephyria. The sequence continues at coordinate 175,059 of NW_016157128.1, read as the reverse complement.
ATCAGTGTATTCTATCATTCTTGGAGTCATCCTTGGTTTATCGTAATATTAGCCGTGTTTTATTTGTCCAGAAATTTAAGCTATCAGCTTATTTTGTATGGAGGACTTACCCAACATAATTATGTTGGCTTATGAAAAGCTATCTTGGCTTGTATATTGAACAAGAGGCATTGCCATTCAGCATCAGACATTTTCTCCTTCAGCCAATCAGAAAGAGGCGAAAACTTAATTTGACACTATTTGCAGGCAAACAACTGTCAAAATTAGGCTAACATAGGAAATAAGCTAATTTCGTTTTATTTGACCAAGATTTAGCTATTTACTTGTGATGGTTGAATAAAACATGCCTATTGATGTTCTTTTAAGTGCAAGATTTAAGCAGTTATAAATTCGCACTGAATTTTAATATATGTATATATTTTTTTTTCATGGCGGCTTTTTGCACTTAGACTGTTTGCAAAAAAATCAACGCTGGTTTTTATAAATTTCTCTTGATATATGAAAAAAACAGCAAATGCACCAGCAAAAAATTCAACACAATTTTATAATCACTTAAATCTTGCACTGTTACCATGAGCGTACACAGGCTGGTGAGGGAGAAAACTCGAGTCTGCAGAGAAACTCGAGTTTTTCCGCTAATCAAGAATCATGGGGTTTTGCTAAGAAAAATATACTATTATTTTAATTTCTTTAAGAAAATTTACAGCATTATGTAAATTAAGTACGCTTTAAGCTTAAAATATCTACATCAAAATAAAAAAATATATAGATATATCCAAAAAAATTATTTTTGCAAGGAAGGCAGCATCGAAAAGGTATTTTTTCCATTATATATTTTAACTTTGTCTCAAATATTTTAGCCCAACTTATGGTTATTTATAAGCTGATCCCTGCTGAAAGTACATACATGTTTCTGGTAGGCCAATAGTTCACAAATATAAGACCTGCAGAACTAAATTGCACAGGTAATCGACTAACCGTTTCTTTTCGGCTTTTTGAACTAACCGCTTACAAACAGCCAGTCGACTAAGGTTATCAATCCGTCGAATTTTTTGATGCAACATGTTACCGGATAACTTAGGATCGTTTTCGATAATTATTTTCTTAACGGAAAGGTGGTACTTCAAGGGTGGTCCCATATTAATTTGGTTTAGTTCCCTGTAGTCAAACGTACTAGTTGTAAACTACCTCACAACTAGAATGAACCGCATGCCCAACTAGTCAGCCAACCAACTGGTATTTTTAGCATGGGGATGTCCTACGATATGGCAATTGTCAGATTTCGGTCAGAAACATACCAGTCTCATCAATGGCGGATCCAGCGGGATTTGGGGTTAAACTACGTGTCAGTCAGTGGTGGACCCACGGGGGGGTTTTAATACATAAACGCCATATTATACATACATATGCGCCATATTAAAACCCCTCCCGTGGCTCCGCCACTGACTGGCCCGTTGTTTAACCCCCAAAACCCCCCGCTGGATCCGCCACTGAGTCTCATACTAGTTCAAAACAGACATTAAAATACTAGTCCAATTATGGACCAAATCCACTACTTTGGGAGTCAAAAAATGAAATGAATTCAGGAATATACAATAAAAAGCTTTTGATTAAGTACACTTTAATATATTACAGATTTCTATTTATCAGCCTTAGATTAGCCAATAAATAGTCTTAAATTTGTTGAGCATTAAATAAAAGGAAAAATAAATACATAAATATTTCAAACTTTCGAGCATAAATTTAAATGAATTTTTCATTAAATGATATTAAAAGTAAAAGCTGCCAGGTCCAATAAATTATATATTTTTTATATTTTTACTAATATTAAACAGCAAAAGAATTTTTTTAATTAAAAATAAAACAAATACTTTAGTTTATTTTTGAGTGAACTTAAATAAAAATAAAAGTTTTCATTAAATAAATTAAATTCATTAACTTTGCACATTTCAGTGTTTCTTTTTAAAATTTTATTAAAGTAATAATTAACGCTTAAAATTTGAGATTTGGATAAGAATAAACTAAATAAATAGTTCATGTAGTTATTAACCTCTTATGTTTTAACCAATAATTATGCCCCTTTGCAAAGGAAGGAGGCTATTGGAAAAGCCACTGAAATACCAATGAAAATAAGTGGTTGATTCCCGATACATTATTTTGCTACGTTCTTAATGCACCTAAAATGGTGTGCTTATATCGAATCTACGATTTAATGTCGTAGCCATTTCAAAATTTAATAAACTGTATTGAAATTCTTTATCAAGGCTTTACCATATGTTTCCGTAGAGCAAAAAGTCTATTAAGCTTGCTAAATAGAGCGTAGAGTTGACATAGAGTTTTCGATCCAGCTGCGTTGGACTGTGTACACGGCGAAAAAGTCTCGCTAAATAACTCTCAAGTATACTTTGTAGGTGAGTCTCCCGTAGAGCTCTATTGAGTGTTTACACGTCTCTAGCGAGATTTTTGTCTAAATCTCGCGTTTTTTCTCTACCGTGTACACTTAGCTTAAAAAAAATAACCGATTATTACTGAGATGTTTGGAGTATAGATCACATATCGTCGTTTAAAGTGCAAAACTGCGTATCAGCAAAATGCAAAACCGCGTATGTGAAGTTGTAGAAATTATTTTCTAGAGCATAAAAACACTCGTATTTCAAAATGGTTCCCTTTTTTTATAAAGCAATCGCATTTCTGGCTAGTATATTTCAGGACGAATGGATAAGGATTGAGCCAAGAGCTTGTGTGAGCAAGTCCAATTTTTGGCATCCAATGTCAGTTACGCGGTTTCGTACTTTAAACGACGATATGTAGCTATATGTAAATCTCCACGCGAAAATCAAACACAATTTCTTCATTCCCTTACATATGTATGTATTTTTTATATGTATGTANTAGTTTTCTGTCCTGAATTGGAAGTTCATAGACGGCGAAATTTTAACCATACTGATCACAGTTACTAATGAATCCTTCCCATGGTAACGTCTCTAAGATATATAAATTCCTTAAGGACTCAGATCTTCTCCGTCGTATATAATCAGTCAAGTCCTCACTGGCCAGCCGAAAGCCTATGTAGCTAGTGCTGCGTTCTTTAGTTTGTATAATAATATTGTATTTTATTATATAAGCTTTGTTAAAAAAAAAAAAAAAAAAATAAAAAAAAAAAATAAAAAAAATAATAAAATATGTATGTACATATGGATGTACATATGTAAGTGTGAAGGCATACGCGGAAGGCTTAAATAGTATGCTCGTAAATATAGGGTACTCGCGTCTGTAAAGAGAAAGGCTTTTCAAAACCGAGAAGTGCATATCTACATACACTTGCCAACTTTTCCGACTCACTAACATCTAACTATTTTTGCCAGATTGCCATTTGATGAATTAATCAATGTCAAAAAGTGGGATGACGACGTAAAATTAACAAAGAAAATATAACGATAATTCGATGATGTTGTCATTTTCGACTCAGTCATAATTTATCGCACATATTTATGTACAAAGATAGGTAAGCAAGGAAGCTGGAAAGGGTTAATCATGAAACTACCCTGCAGTGAAAAGTCAAACCAGTCAATAAAAATACCAGTTCATTAAGTGGTATGAGTTAAAGCGACGACCTAACAGCTCGACAATTTCGAACCACTTATGCGATTGGCGACATCTGTCTTTTAATTATCAAAGTCAAACCTAAAACGAAATTTATTGTTTTCTTAACAAATTTCGGCTGTGGCGTCGGGTGAAAACTACGGTTTATGGTTCTCAGATCGCAGGTTCGAATCCACTGGATGTTAATCAGATTTTTCAAATCAAATCGATGAAATTTTGTGTGAGTTATATCAATTTAAATTTAAACACATATGTATAAACAACAAATTCAGAATTAGTTTTTATTTAAAAAATCCCAAAAATATGCTTCAATATCATAATGAACTTCAATAAAATATTTCCCTTTTAAAAACTCTATAGCTTAAAAATTACATAAACGCATAAATTAAAAACTTAATTAAGTAAACGAATTTAAAAAATTATCCGCTGGTCGAGGATTCGAACCTCGGATCTCTCAAATGACACGCTAGTGCTTTGCTCTATCAGCCATTGTGACTGTTATAGCAGTGCAAGAAAAATTACAAACTTTTTCCTCTCATGGGTGATGAATCGGCAAGATTATCACGTCAAGTGGTATGATGGCACTAGTACTTTTACTGGTAGGTGCTGAAGCATAGCCGGGCAATTGACATTTCATAAGACAGCGTCACGTTAAAAATACCAGTCGCTATCACGGAAAAAGGATGGAAAACGAAATAGTTGAGCTGAAAGGCTAACTAGTAGTAATTTAGTTCATCTTTTCCTGCCGGGTATATATATATATATATATATATACGTTGGTGTTAGCGGAGCATAGAAAGGGTTGTGAAATATGTAATGTATTAGATGTACCTTCATACATGTATTGTACATGTACATATATATATTTGTAGTTGCAAATGAGTATTTTTTTTGCAAAAATCCACAAAAAAAGTGTGCCCCCAAAGGGTGAATGAAGGAAGGCTCATAACTTTTTCATATTATGCATTAGTAGTTATGCAGAAAGGGGTGCACCGGCAAGTGTAGTAAATAATGTAATGCATTATGGCCTTAGTAATGGGCGTTTTCGCAATATGAACATACAAATATATGTATGTATATGCATGTATGTTTGTAATAGAAAAACAATTGATCATTTATGCCAATGCACATTAGCTTTTGCAAGCAATTGTCGCCATGTTACACAAATTACAAAAAAAAAACGTATTATTACTATATTTCAGAGGACGTGCCAACAACGCCAATAACAACTAACGAGACGACTAGTTTCTTGGGTCACTGTCCTTGGCATTTACCACCGTTCCGTTCTTGTTCCAATACACGCACGCCCACACCAACAACAACAACAACATCGGCAAATTCGCCTATGGCAACTGCAATTAAATCTAACTTGGAGGAAGCCCAACGAGGTGCAGAATATAACAGTATTTATGGCTTACCGCCGCCAGAACAGAGCATTGATGCTGATGTGGAAGCTACAACCAATTTTGTAAAGCCAATGCCGCAAACAGAGTCGTTGCCATGGCAATTGGAGCGCTTGGAGTGTATAAAATCAGAGTTACTCGAAAAATTTTCCTTTAACACGAAACTGTTTGCCGAAATAGCGCAAAACCATCTTTTCAATGACTCACTAATAGCTAATAAGTACCCGTATCCTACACTGACCTTTGACGAACGCGCAACGAAGGGGCCACCGAATATTTTCAATAACTCACGAAATTTATGGGAGGACAGTAGACTAGATCGCATCGATTTTTATAGTAAATCATTGCAAGAACAGCCTAAAGTGCCATCTGAACTGTTTGCTGAAGCTTTGAAGCCACCTGTACGGCACCAAGTGGTCGAAGCGCTGAGTTCTGGCTTAGCCGCCGCGCTAGCGACAGAAAATAGATCCCCATACAACAACGCTAGCCAGAATATGTTGGACACAGCGAAAAGGGAGTTACTCCAGCCAAGAGTAGCGCAGTCCATCATGGTCAATGCGCCACCGACGAGTTGTGTAGAAAATGAGCCATTAAGAAAGTCGAGCTTTAATGAGCCCTTGCAGCCGCTACCGAATATTCGTATCACACCACCGCAATCACTCTTACAAGAGCAACAATCGCACCCATTTTTGCAACCAACGACACTACCTCAATGCATATTTCAGTTGCCACACTCCTCTACCCTACACAGTCTTTCCACGTCTCCACATATCTCGAAAGCTCCGCTACAGCCACACGACATCATGTCGTTTACGATGCCACAGCCTAGTCCAGACGCATCACCTATCATAAATATCGCTACCAACCTGAACCCAACATATATTGATAATTGTCACATGCAACATCCGAGCCAAAACCAGCCACACCAACAGCAACTCCTCAAACTCTCAGGCTCAGTCACAGCCGAATCGCTGCAGTTATATAAATCCATATCAGAACACCTAACACCATTGCACGAAATAATGTTGCAAAAGAGTAATAGCATTCAAGCTACATTGCCACACAGACATACCCCAACTCCAGACAAAACAACTACAATAGTGACGGCAACAGCGACTGCGACTACGACAGCATCAACGGAAGCCGCCGAAACGAAAAAAACACAAACAGCAACAATGGACGCACTAATTAATACGCTTCAACCTTCATTTATTTCCCTGCCTCACACATCAGCAACCTCAACAGCTTCGGACTTCTTCGCCCACCGGAAGCCCCCCACTCTGCCGATGCAGTGCTATAAATACGTCCAAGAACGGAGTGCGGACAGTGCGCCACCTCACGAGACGTCCACATCGGCGTTGCCGTCATACGTTAGAAAGTCATTAACCCAGAACGCCAACAACATTCATGGCGTAGCATCTAACGAGCAAACGGCGAGACATTCCCACTTCTCCACCCTCCACGCCCACCAGAAATTTAAAAGCAAGGCGAAACAAAAGCAAAAGCAGAAACAAAAGCCGAAATCGAAAGGAAAGTGCCACCAGCAGGAGCGCGTAACTTACACATCCTTAGGATATACCAGCAATGGAGAGCAATTGTTCGTGCGGCACTTTCACGAGAGAGATCGTCTCATACGAGAGCATCAATTAAAGTATCGTCTTTATAACACCTTGAGTTCGGACAGCGATGAAAGGAATGGTGTGGATGCTGACTGCGGCGATGCTGGTGATGGAGACGTTGGCGTACGCGGTTGGCAAACAACTTCACATCACGAAGAGACGACAGCGCGTCTGGGGTCAACCGGAATCCTTGAAAGTGTGAAGGTAGCAACAACAACTACAGCAACAAAGCCCACAACGTCCGTGTCTGCATCAGCGCCCGCTTCGGCTGCTCTTGCGACTGCTGTGGTTGCTGGTGTTGGTGGCGTTGCTGCAAATGGCATTGCCTTTGTTAATAATACTCACACTAATTCTAATTGGAACGGCGGTGTCTACGATAGTGTTGATGACATTGTGCCACAAGTGGAGCCAGCAGCACGCGCGCCGAAAAGTGGGAGGTCATCGGTTGGCGTTGCCGTTGGTGTAAGTGACGTTTCTGTTGCTCTTGCTGTTACTGCGGGGGATGATTTGGCGCGCTTCGAGGAAATGGCCGCACGAGATGCCGAAGAAATCACAGCGACCACAGATATGGCCCCATCGCCCAGTGTAGTGGGAAAACGTGCGCACAGCGCAATGGTGACGAAACAAAGAAGTGCGAATGGGGCAAATGCAGGTGAGCAATGAATATGAAATGTAGATATGTACATATGTATATATGTATGTTTTTAATATAAGTACGAAATATCGACACGAATGCGTAATGAAATCAGAATTGGCGTCTAAAATCAAATCGGAGTGAAGTACAATGAGTACTGACTAGGGATGCAAACGATGCATCGATATTTTTGAAACATCGATAATATCGGTTCAAAATTCGATGTTTGCCATCGATGTTTACAATTTCCTACAATCGCTAAATTGACGATGCATCGATGCCAGTTTCAGCGATGTTTTAGCATCGAATTATGCTCCTAAAATTTTTTTAATGGCCATGAATTTTAATATCTATTCTTTTAAAAGGAACATTCAGAAATTCCGAGTTTACTCTTATCTTTCGATATTAAAAATGCTTACATAGTTATTAAAAAAGGACCGTGATCCCGTTGAAATTTCAACGAAATTGGGCCTTGGAACTTAAGGCTCAGCGAACTTACGACGGCATGCATTTCCATTCTATTTATAGGAAGGATAAAGGAATGGTAAATAATTAAAGGAAATAATTGAATTACAGAGAGTTGGAATTGAAAAGTATCGGAAACCATCGATATATCGATGTTTTTCTGGCGATGTATTTTTGCATCGATATTCATTTTTCCGATGCATCGAAACATCGATGTATCGATGTTGCTCCACAAAATTTACATCACTAGTACTGACTGGTTTTTCATGCGTTTAAATATGTGAAGTATCATAATTTCGAGGGGAGAGCGATTAGTTTTCGCAACACTTAAATGAAGAGACTAAATATAAATAATCAATGAGACAAGTTATGCCGAAGCTGAATGAATTCACTGTAATTAAGTACACTAATCTCCACCAAAATGGGGAAAGGCTCTAACTAAGTTAGACAAAATTCAAAGCAAAAAAACCATTCAAAGAGTTTGGCTCGTTTCGTGGCAAAAAAAAAATATTTCAAAAACCTACCATTTGAGAAAAAGCAAATGTCACATTCAACCCAGAGCACAAAGCTGTAACGTTGTTTCCAAAAGTCATTAGCTTTGCTCCACATCCTCCTCTGATTTGCTACTACTTTCTCTTATTTATGTGCTTCTTTAGCCTTAACCCTAGCACAAGCGAGTGGCCTCTTTGGCCAAATCAATTTGTGTACGACGAGAGAGGACTTTACTTCTCAATTGCCTACTCAGTTCAAAGCACTTGTTGGCAAGGGCGATTCTCCGTTTGATTTCAAGGCTGAAATTATTATTGGTGTTAATGCTGGTTCCCCAGTAAACGAAGTCGTCTAATTTTTCAAACGAGTAACCTTCAACTCTTGGTCTGATGACGGGAGATACTTCGTTTTGTCTTCGTTCATCGCCAGACCCACACTGTTTGTCTTGCTGTCTAATACCAGTGATGGCGTTGCCGTCGGCTAACGCCAACAATTACACGCTCGTGTAAAGTATTGTGACTGAGCGGTTCAGTTCTGCGGCTCTTATTTTCTTCGCGCACGAAAAAAAGTCACCTGGTATCAAACGGCTCAAAGAGGACCTTCCCAATTCTGAGGGACCTGGTGGAATTGCTTAACGTCATTTTACACAGCCGCATTAGTTGTCAGCCGCTGTGGTGTAGTGTTGCCCAGTTTCCAACCAACATCGAAAAAAAAATTTTTTTTTTTTTATATAGGGGTCGCCCCGCTGCAGGCAATGACAAACCTTCGAGTGTATTCTGCCGTGAAAAAAAACTTCTCATAAAAATACAATCACCATTCACAGTCGGTGTAAAACTGCAGGTCCGTCAACTTTGTGTGACGACAAGAAGGCGCACGCCATATGCCGGAGGAGAAGCTCGGTCAAACAATAACATATTATGTGAGCGGCATTATTATTAGTTTCGAAGGGGTACCAAATTCAGATATTTCGGCATATAACTTCTTTTCGTGCTGTCGGAAGCTTTGAAATCGACAATCTCTCATATTCTCGTGAGTGTCCTCCAATATTTGATATCGACACCGTGGAGCTTGAGCTCGTCTTCTCCACTACTTTCAGCGCTGCAGCCATGTCGAAAAGTGTTTCCTCCATAATTTAACCACGTAACCTATTCCACAGTAGTTATCCAAGGTGAGACCCGAAAAACATGTTTGGTTACCAATAATTTTCGAATTGTTAGCTACGCCCAATGTGTATTGGGATATTTTGTAATACAATTGTACATATCAACACGTATACATATATCGTCGCTGGAATAAAGAAACAGTGTAAATGCCACGTACACTATAATTCGATAATCGTACCGTAGACAATCCTTTAATCTATTAGAAAAATCTTTAGTTTTCTTAAATATCTTTTTGGATCAAGTTCGTGATTCGTGAAAAACGAAATTGTATAATAACGGTGTAGGTACTTCAATTGTTTACAAATAGTGTATGGTGCAATTGGACTTTTATTAAGAAAATCCCAAAGAAATTCTTGTAATATAAAAATAACGTTAGAGTATTTTACTTCATTATATTGCTGCTAACTTTCACAGGCAGCTTAAAAATGTGAATAATAAAATAGTGTCATATCGACATACATTAATTAGCTAAGTAAGTAATCAATAAAAAGTATGTCGTATTTAAAATATAAATATTTTGAATAAGAAGCGCACAAATAAAGTTTAAATTTGGTCTTACCCTTGTAAACTTTTTAAGAGTAAATTTTCAACAAATTCCTACTACTACCTCTATTTTTGTTCATTGTTTGTATGGAGTCGGCGCACTGTGTGGCGGTCCCCAACTCAGAGATTTATGATTTTTCAACCGAATATACCTTTATCTAGTGATGTGCTTGCTCCAAGGCAGAGGCCATCTTGCCGCGTTACCTACTGGTGAGCCCTTAACCCTAGAATGGTAAACATATTTTTTAGCCCTTTAATGGTAATCATCGCAAATGAGGCTACCTTTACAAACAACGAACATTTCACCTTTATAAAAAAAATTTACTCAAACAAAAACAAATACGTACTCTTTTGTAATAAAAATTAAAAAAAAAAATAAAAATTTTTTTATATCTGAAACTTGTTACAGTCATATTAGCAGATCACATTTTTTAATGGGTGGTATACAGAGACCGTTTGAAAAAAAAAATATTTTCGTTCGAGATATCTTTTTAAAATTTCTTTAGCTTATAGATTTTAGATCAAATGCATATTAAAAAGTAATTTTTAAGCAAAAAACAAAACCGACTTCAATTCTCATATCAAAATTTAAGATTGTCTTTAATTTCTTCACGATCCAATTATCGAATTATGGGACCACCCCTGAGGTACCACCTTTCCGAAGAAAAAAGAATTATCGAAATCGGTTAACGTGGTCGAAAGTTATGCGGTAACATACATAAAAAAATATTTCGACGAACCGATAACCTCCTCTTTTTTTTGAATTCGGTTAAAAAAGAATATCATGCCTATGGCTTAGAACAAATTTTGTTATTAACAAGTTTCCTATACAAAAAAAATACCTTTATTGGTAAACATTAGCCATGGGTAATAGCGCATTTTTTGTCGCTAGCTCAATAACGCCGGCGCCACCTGTGGTGCCAGCGCACTAACTCAGCTCAATAGCGCAGTGTACTGATTTGAACAAGGCGCCATCTGAGTATCACCCAGTACCCATCTTCATACAGTGTAAATTACACTGTGTAATACACCATACAGTGGTCTCATGTCTATTATTTCTTTTAATGTCGGCGCTGAGCAACGCTTGTACCGCCAACCGAAATTAAATGCTAGGAATGTAGTATATGCCACTAGTAAAAGCTTCAAATTTGCCAAGATACATAAGTTGCTGGCGTTCTCCCCACTTAAAAGCAAAAACAAAGTACATGTAATTTTTCATAGAATTAAGGCGAATTGTGTGTGTCTCATGTGTTCCTTGGTGGTAATGGCGCTTTTCATATATTGGTGTTGGTGCGGCAACTCCGGCTATGGTGTTAGAGCAATTGCGCCGCACAGCACAGTGTTACCGATGCCTACCCTGCAGGGAAAGCTACTAGTTGTGAACTAGAATTCTACCAGATTGCATTTCAGCTCAACTAGTTCACGTTCTATAATTTTTCAATGTTAGCGACTGGTATTTTTAACATTGCGATGTCCTACGAGATGTCAATTGTCAGGCTATGCATCAGCATCTACTAGTAGAAATACTAGTAGCATCATACCAGTTGCTGAGATAGTCTGCCAATTAATCCCCCATGAAAAGCATTAGTATGACTTTTTGCTCGCGGCGCTCCAACAGTCGCAATGGCCGACAGAGAAAAGTACTCGCGTGATATACCTGAGGTACCAGGTTCAAGCCCTGGCGCAGGGAAAATTTTTTTATTTTATTTATTTTTTTATTATGTCTTTTATTTATATTTTTTAGTTAGGTTATTCTTAAATGTAATTAAAAAAATATATTTTTTTAATCTATTTTTTTATGGCACAAGTATTTTTTTTCCATATATTTGTTTCTTTTTTTTAAGTTTGTTATTTATATTTAAATTGAAATTATTATTCCTACTTACATTGATATAAATTTAAAAATCTTAACCACCTCCAAGCGACCTCGAACCTGCGATCCCAGAACCAGAACCAGTAGTCCACACCGCCACAGCCGACATTTGTAAGTAAATCAATTAATTGCGTTTTATTTTACGCTTTGGCAATTCAAAGGCAGATGTCGCTGAACGCTTAAGTTCTTCGAAAATGTCGAACTGGTAGGCACATACTAGTTTATGAACTAGTATTTTTTCTAACTGGTTTGAGTTTTCACTGCAGGGTAGTAAACATCGCTTCATAGGCGATAGGGTATGAATCAGAGATCAGGTGCGGTGTATCGCATTTTCGAATACACCGCAACGACATTTATTTACTGTACCACTCAAACTCAATAATACTTATTAACGAAATCTACCGCCACCGCAATCACCGCAAGCTCAAATAATGTCGTGTTTGAGTGTTTTGTGCTCGATCAAAGCGCCGTTACTGCATATTGTGGCACCACCATTGTTGCCAACTTGGTGCTTTAAGCACTAGATTTAGTGCTTTTTGAAAATTAAAACGCCAAAAAAAAATGGTTTAGTGCCTAGTGTCCTTTTTAGTGCTTTTTTCTGAACTAAAATTTCTGAATTTACAAGAATCTACAAATTTAAATGCAAATTTGCATGATTGATAAAAAGTTGCAAACCCACGTTCTTGCGTTCTTGTTAAATTGTATTCGTGTTGAAAATGCTAGCACGCAGATAAGTTAAGTATTTATTTTTTTATTTTCTTGATTATTGATTGATTACACAGTTCGAAAAATTTTAACTTTTTTTACCACCTGTGTGCATCGGTTTTTGCAGATTTTTCGGTGCTAAATCCATAATCTGGCTGCAGAATTTCTCTACCACGTCAGAATTTTGAGATATCCCAACCTCTAAGTGTAAAAACAGGGTTTATTATAAAGCAGCAAATTTTTTCGCTCATTTCTACTGAGGGTATCATTAAGCATTACTCTCTCCCTTTAAAATTCAATTTCTTTTGTTGCGATTCGATTGTTCTTTCTCCAGATGTACCAGTTTTAATGTGCAGAACTTCGGTATTACTTCGTAAGCATGAATGTGTATTTATTTATACATGTAAATATTGTTTATTTTTTTACTTTTGTTTACAACAAACTGAACTGTTACGAAAAATAAGTATCCTTTGATTAAAAAAAAATTTAGTGCTTTTAGTGCGGTAAAACGCTCTTTTTTCCAAGGTTTGGTGCTTTTTGAAACTCAAAAGATGGCAACACTGGGCACCACATTTTCATGTCCGCTTCGGCTATGCGGTGGTATGAGCGGTCGTTTAAACAACGCAAAAATCGTATTACTTGCGGATATGCTTGTTTGAATGCGGTGCACCGCATTATACGAGTGTAAGTGAAATAAAAATGAATTGAATTAAAAGAAAATACATATTACATATTTTGTGTATTTAAATTTGACTAATTGTTCATATTTATTAATTTTTTTGTAACATGCATACATACAAACTCTGTAGGCAACTGTAGCGATAAAATGCTCTTATAATGCGGTGCACCGCATTCAGCCAAGCATATCCGGAAATAATGCGATGTTTAAACGACCGCTCATACCACCGCATAGCCGAACTCGACATGAAAATGCGGTGCCACAATATGCAGTAACGACGCTTTGGTCATACAAGTCATCGCAAACACGAACGCGACAAAAAATGCGATGCACACAAATATCGCATTGCTTGCGGTGGCGGTTATACTTACACCGCATTGTTTGCGAGTATACTTGATGTCTCGAAAAAGGCACCGCATGCTGATCACTGGTATGAATATTTCGGCAACATAATGGAGCACGTACTGCACACAAGCTTATAGAACACTTAACTGAGTTGGCAGGGACGCACGCTTTGATATGTGAGACCGATCTGGAAATATCGCAAAAACAAATAATTTTTGCGCCTCACAGGCTATGTTTACCATTCTAGGGTTAAACCCAATATGTCGGATTGGCCCCAACGAAGCCCCGTAGCCAAGGCTCCACTTGGGTTGGTTACCGAACTAGCGCGAGAACCGTGATGAGTATAGCCATGCAACTTTAACTGCATACCCAGTAGAACGACTATACCCCATTGCACTCTCTTATCAAACACTTTTGGCGAAAATTCTATTTTTTATACCCGAGCGCACAAGGCATTTCAATAACTGAAAACGCTAATTTACCCTAAGTTAATAGTTACAACAATCACCTAACAATAAATAACACTGCTATAGACTTTTAGGAATTTGGCGTGGCACCCCCCACTTTATGACTACAAAGGTGCATGTCGGTAGCGACTTTATCGATTTGTACCTAACTTGGTTCAATTATATCATTAAGTCTAACTCTTCATGCTATCGAAAACGTGTGAGGTAGGTAATAGATACTAGTAAACTTCACTCATCTGTTTAATACATTCCATAGGCTTTATGCTTTCGATTGGTGTAGATGCAATATGTTCATTAAACAAATGAGTGGAAAATTAAAAAAAAAAAAACTAATATTTCTTGAATATTTAATTAAAAATATCCTGGCCAGAAATTTTTTTAGCCAACCCACTCGCGAAATATTTCCTTATATGTTAAATTTTGAGATAAAATAGATTTCATTCATTAAACAGATGGGTGAAGGTCGTACCTTTGTCGGATCTTCTACTATAAACACGCCTACTTATCGGGCAAAGGTAGTTCGGAGAAAGTTGAAACGACGATATTTGATACCTGCGCCGGGTGTATAAAGTTCGGTTTCGCCGCCCGAACTTATAATTCTTTTCTTGGTTTATCTTACGAACGTTCATTCAAAGTAGATAATAATTACAGCAATAATATTCCGAAATTCAGTGATTACATTTATGTGCCCCATTCACGCCCAACAAGTCCACCCTAAGATTTAATCCACTTTTCTCCTTCGACAACATGCTAAAATTTTCAGAGAAGCACTTGTCTGCTCATACCAGTGGGAGCAAAAATGCGTACCTTTGTATGTAAGTATGCATGTGTGGGCGTGCAGCTTCAAAGCTAATCAAACTCCATTACATGTGAAAAATATGAATTTACACTGTGCATAAACAACATGCGTAAACAATTCCAACCATTTTAATGCCCCTTAGCCATTTTTATTTAATGGAATTTAAAACCACTTTGGTTGCGGGTACCCCAAAATATTTTATTGAGTAATAACACACACAACAAAACGAAAAAAAAACACAAACTCACCACCCGCCTGCAGCGTTTATCTGCAACCAAAGTGAATATTGCAACCTTTGACATGGCACAACTTTAAAGTCCCAATAACAGCACACTAATACACGTATTCATGACATTTGACAGCAGCAGAGGTAGTTCGGCAGCATGCATCAAGGAGATGCCAAGCAACAACACCCCCCTCGAAGCGATGTAGTGCAAAAGTTCACAACTTTAGAATATTCGCATTGGTGAGATTTACGATTTACAGTTGTATACAAGTGATGGCCGCGGTCACCCAGCCACCAGTCGACTTGAAAGTGGAGCGGTGGGTGCGGAAAGTTATATGCTGTAAGTGTGTTTGTGCATGTTTGCCTATGCATATGCAAGTGTGTGTGAGCGTAGTGGAAATTTTGGGGGAGGTTGCTTTGTTAATAGGACAAAGGTGGCGGTAAAAAATTCCAAATCCAATAAAAGCACTTTAAAAGGTATGTATAAAGAATGAAATCATAAATTCCACCCATAAGTAAATGCGTAGAAATTAGATTTATTCACTTGTCCTGGTGATACGCTCGATTTTCAAATGGGGGTGTTTAAGTGCGAAAAATTGTGAGTACAAAACTTTGGATTACGTGGATTTTATTTTGTTAAATACATTTGTATAAACACAAACTTTTCGTGCATTTTGAATTTGAATTTTGATTTGGTATTTGGTATTTAAATTGCATCCATTGAACTCAAAGTAAAAGTATTTCAACTTTTCTTAAATTTGCACCAGCCGATGACGTATTTTTAAAATGTACTTTGTTCGATTTTTGAATCATTTTACCCTTCCAGCGCATTTGTGTACAGTACATAATAACTTTGTTCGCATAACAATTGTTTGTAACAGCCTCAAAGAATCAGGATAGATATAGACATATTTTAAACACCCTAAATCATCCCCAAATGGGATTGCATTCTCATGAAATTAAAACAAGTTAAGAAGTATACGTCCGAACTTTATGTATGTATGTACCCGGCGCACGTACTAAATGTCGTTCTAAAGACCTCTGTGATCTTGTTTCTTGTTAAGAGATTATTGTAAGTTTGAGTATATTGGCGTCTTTAATTATTGAACTATCGGTGTTATGCTATTTCTGTTATATACCGCTATATGGAAGGTAAGAGTAATTTTAGTCTGATTTCTACCTTTTTATACACATTCCTTTTTCGCGTCAAGGTTAATAACTGTACCGAGTTTGGTAGAAATTGATAAACCGGATACCGAGATACACATATGCAGGCATGAGTGGCACACCCATTTTCCAGAGGGTTCTCTTAATATCATTTTCTACAAAGAATTCTAAGTGAATTAGCTTAAGTAGTTACTAATTTATCGCAGTTTAAGGTATTTATGTATATTACTGTTATATGGGAAGTTATTGCCTGATTTCAAAAATTTTCAACGGGTTTCTTAGTGAGACTCTAGTCAATGTTCGCACCGAGTTTGGAGAGGTTTGGTGAAGCAGCTACTGAGTTACAGCAATTCATCATAAGTGGGCGGTAATTCGAGCGGGGCCTTAACCAGAGAATAATTAGAAAGCGCATTTTCATAATGAGGTTTTTATCACCAAAAATTTTAGAGTTTTAGAGGAGCATACCACAGCATAGCAATCGTAGATTTTTGGTTACAAAAAGCTCATTTTGAAAATGCGCTTCTTATCCGCAGAGAGCGATGTATACTACTTAAATATATATATATGTATAACTACTTAAATATATGAGAGTTTGCTCAGAACATGCTTTTTCAGAATGGCAGAGCTTTATATGGTTTTGAATATTCCATTTTACTTTCCGTATCGTCTCGCTTCTTTAAACAAATAATAAAATTTATTTACGCAACTTAACTTACCTTAGCTAAAATTGAACTTACTTTAAGTAACTTGAGAATCTATACATTATAGATTTTTGAGGTTTGGTCTCATACAATTTGTGAGAAACAGGCTTGCCAGATTTTCGATTTTTTTATTTTTTTTAAATAAATGATTGTAAAAATTGCTTTTCAAACGTACATGCGTATGTAGGTATGTACTATCATTGCCGGCCAATTGTCAAAATTGAAATATATCGAGAAGACAATTTGCTTATCAAAATTTTAGGACCCCGCAAAATTTCTTCAGCTTTGTAGAATGAAGTTGAAGACAACATTTAGCTCCATCCAAATTGGCAATGAACTCTTTGAACCGTTGGAGACCAAATACGATTTTATAAAGGAGTGACACACCCTCCTGCGACTTCCTTAATCTAATGCTGAAAAGTGTAATACGATCTGCCGATCTGAATCGCAGCGGAATCATGCATATATCTTTGAAACTTTCGAAAATATTATTCTATGCATGATTCGCGGTGGCTGGATGAAGAGTTCTAAAGAAGCCCACACATAAAACATCCAACTTTTGCTCTAACCCGCCAGTGTATTTCTATCATGAAAACCATCTGCGGTTGATAGGTGAAATAAAACCATCGGCCCCGACATTTACGATATGTGTATGTGCATATCAACACATGTATACGAAGAAAATTAAAGCCTGCACAATCCATCCGTGTAACCCATTGAGTCAGTCGGCTCTTTAATTTGACCGGTTCATACTATTATATGCTATTGTGTACACATATGTACATACATATGTATGGATATGTGTGTTTTTTATGTACTTACCTACATATTTTTCAATAGATGTTCGAATTTTTTTTTTACTTTTTATCCCAAACCATTCTAATTAAAAAATGCATTAAAGGTTATTAAACTTCGCTTTTCAACCGATGCAGAAACGTGTGAGAAAAATCTCACAAATATACGTTAAATTTCAGCAAAATTGCAAAATCTCCAAATATTTGTTTGTGACTCTTAATCAAGGACCCTTTTCACCAACAGCTGAGCGTTCGACAGATTTTTTACCTACACTGCACCGCTTTCAACGCCTATAGGTACAGTGGCAATACAGTTTTTTTTAACTGTTTTCATTTTTTTTGTAACGCATTTTCATTTTTTTTTTCAACGAAAAAATCTATATGAAATGTCGCAAATTTTTCAGAAAAACAAAATTTAAAGCGCAGGGTAGACTCACTCACTC
Source organism: Rhagoletis zephyria (assembly GCF_001687245.7). NCBI lineage: Eukaryota > Metazoa > Arthropoda > Insecta > Diptera > Tephritidae > Rhagoletis > Rhagoletis zephyria. The sequence goes on along the minus strand of NW_016157128.1, from coordinate 156,941 downwards.
ATTTTTTACCTCTATGTGTGTTATGATTTTTTAGCGCATTTACGGTTTTTTCGGTTTCGTTTTTTGCTTCTTTTTTTTTGGTTTTTAAGGGTGGAAACAACCCTCTGACTTGTAACCCTCCATAAGCCGTCGATGATCTTGCGTAATCTTAGTTGTATGTCTCTTGTGCCATTGTTCTCGCTTCGTTCACGATCGCTGATTGCTTTAGAATTTTCGATTTTTACCCTTGAATTTATCTTTAAAAAATGTCAGTAAATTTTTATGCGCAAAAAGTAACTTGAAGAAAAGAAAAAAAATAAGATGAAAGAGGGAGTCGGTTTTGGTATTTTCTTGATTGTTTAGCGGCAATCAATAAATGGTAATAAATAATCAATTCAGCATGGCAAGTTGTGAAAAGAGGAAGTTAGAAGGGATAGATTTTGGATTTAAGTCTTATTTGTAGGCATTCGAATATTTACCTTATTTCCGTTACTTTCTGTGATTTTGCGTTTTCTGTAGTTTTCATAGTTTTTTTTTTTTGCTGGAAAACTTTGCAAGGGTTCTACTACGAAGATATCCTCTCTAGAAGGCACATGTTTAGTAATCTTTAATGTACATACAGTACGCAGCAGTTTATACTCCAAAACGAATATTATGTGAAAATACAATAGTTTACGCGGGATTTTTTTTTACGGATTGAGGTAGAACCAGGTGTGGAGCAGCTAGAGTCGATAAGAAAATCAAAGGATTCACAACAACAATATAATAACTATATATGTATGTATGTGAATATGCACGTATATTTATGTACTTGCATACATACATATATATATACATACGGTGGTGGCGAAAAAGGTTGCGACATTTTGACAAGTTTTGGCACTTTTTCTTTCGTTTATTTGAAACATTTAAAAAATATTTAGGTGTGCAGTTTTGTAGCTCGTTAAATCTTAGTGTAATAAAGTGCAAGTTTCAAGTAGCTAGGACTTTAGCAGTTTCCGTCATAAACAAAAATTTTCGCACATACTCTGTATGGAAGAAAATGCGTGACATCGGCAACACAAAAAGAAAATTGCCAAAAATCAATGGTAAGTCCTTGCTACTTTAAATCCGCATTTTTTTAAACCGAATAACTCAGTCAGAGTATTTACATATCGATAGCTGAGTAGGAAGATCGACCTATCTCGGCAGCCAGTTCGAAAATGACCTATCTCAGACAATTTTTTAACAACGCGCTATTTTAGAATTTGATTAAAAAACGCCCTTTCTCAGAATTCAGTTCAAAAGCGACCTAACCGAGCTGCCGATTCAAAAACGCCCTATCTCAGCACATTTTAAATGTGTTTTCAGCGGGGATAGGGCGCTTTTGAACCGAGTTCTGAGATAGGGTATTTTTCAATAAAATTCTGAAATGGGGCGTTCTTAAATCAAGTTCTTAAAAATTTTTCTGAGATAGGGCGATTTCGTGCTGGCTGCCGAAATAGGTCGATCTTCCACTCAGCCATCGATATATAAACAAAAAATATTTATTGGTTCAAAAAGTAGTGGGTATGCACTGTGGCCAATTGTAATCATCAATTACCAACTCTGTATGATTGTAAGCCATGTAAAGCAGAGCCCGAAAAAAACTCGGGAAGCATTTGTCCAGGGATGAAAGCATCGAATCGATGAACCATCGTCCGACCATGAGAAGGAACGAATAGAAATTTTGTATCCTACCAGCCTGCCCAACCCACAAAAAAAGCCGGTCCGGTTATATGTGCCAACTATAGCGGAATCAGCCTTCTGTGCATCGCCTATATGATTTTAACAAGCGTATTTTGTGGAGGGCCGAAGCTCGAGATCAGCATATATTATACCTGTTAAACTCACTCTAGACCAGGTATTCACCATACTCCAAATCTTGGGAAGGTCCATAGAGAAGACAATCACCAAATACCATCTATTTGTCGAGCTCAAAGCCATATGAAAATAAGTTTCCTTTACGCCACGAATCTAACACGGTAGTGTAAAATGATTTTGGAACCATGGGCTGCATATGAGCATTACACCGATTTTGACATAGTGCGGCGGATTAAAATAGAGCAGCTCCGCTGGCTCTGCCATGTCATAGGAATGGACACAAAGGTTCCAGCTCTAAAAGTATTCAACGCAGATCCAGCTGCTGGAAGCAGAGGAAGAAAAAGGCCTCCTTTCCGATATAAAACCTTGGTAGAGAAGAACTTGACTTCACTTGTCATCTCCAATTGCCATCAGTTGGCACAGAATAAAAACGACTGGCGTAAAGCGGACCAAATTGCCTTGGTGGTTACAAAACCAAACAAGAAGAAGAGAGAAAAGTATGTACTGGTCTTAAAATATGAATAGATTGTTTGAAATTTATAAATCCATTTAACTGCTAAGAAAACAATTTTTATAAGCTGATACAAACTCTTGTTCATATTTCCTTAAAAAAAGTCATTATCAGCGATGGGGGCAATTTTTTGATTGACACTCCAAAGTGAACCTACATACCCGTAGATTTTAAAGAGTAGGGCCAAAATATGTCAGTAATTGCCAAAGATAAAAGACTTGTAGCCGAGATGATAGGAATTTAGGACTAATTTTTCTCCTTATAATTGAAGTTTCAAACCTAAAAGTTTTTCATGTTCCGTTTTACCAAGCTATGTGTGCAAATTTGCATAGGTATATGTCGCTTTTAATTTATTTTTATAAAAGTACTTTTTGAATTACATAGTTAATACTAAAGGATGTTTGAAGATAAAAACTTGGTCATAATTAATTTCCAAAATCACTATGGGCCCTTTTATATTTATGTACATACATACATACATATGTATGTATGCGTATGTACATTTGTATAATGAAGAAAGATTCTCCCTTGTTGAAAAGAATATACGTTTTCTGAATATCAAATTTCAAATACCAAAGTCGAATTAAACGCAAGGAAACTCGAAAGTACGCAAATGTTGTTACTAATATAGAAATTATTTGCAAACGCATGCCACAATGCTCACGCTTGTTATATATTTGTATATGTATACATATGTAAATATGTATGTGCATAAACCAACATTTATAGGCATTTTTACACACGCAAATGTATATTTGTGCCCTGCAGGAAATGTGTCTAACTATAATCTAACTTTAAGTTGATCAGGAAGAAGCTAAAAGTCACTTATTGTCTGTATATTTTCTTTGACGAAAGCTAACTTATATTTCTATGGTGATGGCCGCGAAATAGTCAAGGGTGGTTTACCTCTGCATTTGATGTAACTGACTTGTAACTAACTACTTTTGAGCATAAAATGTCAATAGGAAAACAAAATATTTTTTTATTTTTTTTTATTTTTATTTTTTTATTTACTTTATCTATTTTATTACATTTCATATTTGTTTCCATATTCTGCTGTAGGTGGTCCCATATTCGGACTCCGTCAGACATAACTTCAAAATGATAATATGAAATTTCGATCTTCCTTTTATTTGTCCTCAATTCGAAAAAGTATTTGCGAAGTGCAGGATATTTAAATAGAAACGCGTTTAAAGAAAACAATCTCCTTCATTACCCCTGCATTACTTGTCCACTTGTTTCAAGTTAGCTTTTTGTAGCTAACTAAAAGTTATATATTTTATAGAAATCCCACAAAAAAGCTAACTACACGTGGGTTGTTTTTTATCAATTGATAATTTTTTTCTGCAGGGTGCATACTACTAACATAGTAGTATACATAGATACATACCCTGTAGGGCAAGGCACTAGTGCCGAGCTGGTTTGATTCTAGAGAATTTAGAACCATATGACTAGTACGCGTTAATTCTCTTTCGCATGCTAGCAACTGGCACATAAGCAAAGTCGGAATTTTTATTCTCTCACCCCCTAGGATTGTTCGATACCGAAAAAATATACCCCTTTTTTATTTTGAAATCAAAAAATATCTGGAGGTCGCTCAAAGGGCCCAAAGTCTTCCATGTATTTTATATGGGGAAAAAACTTTTCTCGGAAGAATGGTATAGAATTCTTAAAAATCAATATTTTTCTATCGGAAAACTCTCTTTATCTGCAGGAGATTCCCAGTAATAATACCCAATTGTTTAGTTAACAATTTTTTCATCGCAACTATAATTTATATGTCCGCCAAAAACCCAGAAAACCCCCGAAAAATGCAATAGGGGAACAATAAAAAAGCACTAAAAAATGGTTAAGTAAACAATTGAGTATTATTATTGAAAGTCTCCTGACGAGAACCAGGGTTTTCCCATCGAAAAATATTGATTTTCAAGAATTCTATACCATTTCTAGGAAAAATTGGTTTTTTTTGCCATATAAAAATACATGGAAAACTTTGAGCGCTTTGACCGACCTCTAAACATTTTTCTATAACAAAACAAAAAATTGGGTTATACTTTTTTTCGATATAGAACAATCCTAGGGGGTGAGGGCATTACAATTTCGACTCTACTGTTTTTGAACCACCCTAGTATACATATATGACTCTGCAATTAGGTGCACGCATTTAAGCACAATTATCAAAGCCAAATTCTAACCCCAAACCGTTTCCAATAAGCTCCACCTCAAAGGGGTGCCTTTTATGGTACACTCAGAAAAAAGTCAGCTAAACAACATATATCCAAATAATGTAATTATAACCAAATCATGTCTTACTGAGCTTTAATTTACTCACATTAGGGTGATATGTTAAGAAGATAAAAGCTGAAATCGGGTGTGTATACTAGAACGGTGCACATTAGAGGTTTACGCCGACAGGCTTTGCGGCGGCGGCGTGGTTAACTTCAAAAAGAATCGGCGGCGGCGGCGACGCCGGCGCGTCAGGAAACGCCGGCGCTCCTGCCCATAAGGTAGAATCCAAAGAGCCATGAGGCTACTAATCTTATCATGTCATCTCGTCAGCGTTAGGCATTCGCCATGCCAATTCAGATTGTAATTGTATTTAATTCCTTTATTGAAGTAGTTTTAAATTTAAATTACATTACTTTTACTTGAATTAAAATGTTGAGTGTCTGTCGCTGATGGATGGGCGAACAGAAGAAAGTATATACATACATCTCTATGTTCTCTACAAATCCGTATGTACTATTTAAATTTAAAGAAATTGAAAAAAATTAAAAATTACGTTATTGGGGTACTTTATGTCGCTATCAATAAATTCTTGCAATAATCTTATCAACCGTTATGTTAAACTACGGAGTTGTTACGATTTTTTGTGGGTTTTATATTGAAAACAGGGTTTGGTCTACTTTTTTCCAAAATTTTAACCCATCAACTCTCACCAGGACGGGCGTTTTTGACTCACTGTTTAAAAAATGGCTTATAGATGGTTAAAATATTAAGCGCCAAATTTTTCTAAGGAGAACCGAATGTAAAGAAAAATAATAGTAATTTTACCAAAACGGGGGACTTTAACCCTTCCTTTAAACCTTCCTGGGATTTGACCACCACTTAGGAATGCTATCGTAATTTTCACAAAGCCACCTAGTACGTGTATTCGTCTGCCGAACCCCAGAATAAAATAACTTACTAATATAAAAATTAGCAAAAAAAAAGTATTTGCTTTTTAATAAGAGTGTGTTTAAAGTATTAAAAAAAATACACAGGAAAATCAACTTGTCTTTGTTTTATCTCCAATAATTGAAGAGTTAGATGCAATAAGGGCGCTTCTGTTAAAACTGATTTCTGAGATATTGGCGTTAAAGTCATGTGTTGTAACTATCTTGTTGTTGTAGTATATAAAAAAATAGTATTGAAAAAATGTGTCTACTGCGGAAAAGAATCGTCAGATTACCAATATTCGACCCTAATTTAACTGTAATAAACGCTTTCGATCGAAAAACGTGTTACCTATGTTTTTTCTGAGTTACGCTTTTTTGGAAATGTTCAGTGCCCCGAATTATGCAAAATATACTCATTTAAAAAAGTAAATTTCATTTCGTAAAATAGTGTTTTTATACTAGTAGTATTTAGTTCCTTTAAACGATGTATTTCAATGTGCATACATCATGAAAATTTTGTACAAAATTCCTTAGCCGCCGAACGCCGCCGCCGCCGCGCCGATATTTTCGTAACTCGGCGGCGGCGCGTGAGAAATGACAAAAAACGGCGGCGTCGGTGGCGTGGCTCGGCGGCGTATACCTCTAGTGCACATGAGACAAGAAGAACGATGTACCATACTTTGAGATCCGACTGTAGGTGCCGAAGATACGAACTGTAAAAATCCCTACGTTCGGAAAAAAAATCGAAATCGCCTTGCAAAAATAACTAAACAGGATTTAGTCACTATCGGACTGGTGCATTTTTGGTGATAAAGAACTTTTATTGAACTAGTAATGTGGTTCACTATTTCAGGGTTCCCCTGCAGGGTATATGCATGCTACGAAATACGCGTATTTACGGCATGTTTATACATACATATGAACGTGTGTATGTACAAGTGTACCAATTCCATTGTATGAATGGACCAAAAGCTAATGCTCAACTATTCCAATTCGTCTCCCCTAAATAGTATTTATGATGATTTCCTAGTATTTAAATTCGTTGCAGTTCACTTTCATGACTCCAACCGTAGCTAAATATACATATGAACATATACATACATGCATATATATGTACTATGTACATATGTGCTTATATTTATGCCTGTATGTAAATCATCCTTCCTTGTAAGCACCCTAAAGTTCCTGGTGAGCCATGCAAAAATCTCCCTCTTTTGGCTCTACACTGCCTCGTCGAATTCTGAATGTGTCCATTCATTTGCGTTCACTTCGTTTGTTTTCTTGATTAATTTCCACACGATGCAAACACGCACACGCTCACGCTGCTTACCAACAAACATATGTATGTATGTATGTATATATGTACATACATACAGTTTTACACCGCATAGCTGAAACTACACCCGCACCCACTACAGGTCAATGCAATTCTAATCTTTTGCGTACAAACACTTTTGCTCTGCATTATCCTGGCGATGCTTTCAAACGTATACAGTTGTATGTATGTATGAAATCTTATTTGATCGTTTGTGTTTGTTTTCCATTGCTAGCATGCTAGTAGGCGTTTGTGTGTTTATGTGCATCAAGCACACTGTCTGGCATGCGTCTGTTTTTGGCAATAATCAAGTTGCACGTTGCTTAGTTGCCCTCATCCACCGCCCGCGCATTCACTGCTCCATTCACGCTTCGCACAGTGAGTTTTGTGACAACTTTAATCAGCAACCAAATGCAGAGTTTGGTGAACTTTCTCAACGAATTTACCTCAATTCATTGCAAGAGGGTGGACAGAATGCCAAAAACAATTTGCCTACTTGAAAGGAAATGTAAATTTGCCGATATTGGACGTGTCGACTCAATTGACAAGTCCCTAAGATGAACGACGCTTGTTTGTATGCACGCGATACATATGTATGTGCAAATGTATGTATGTATTTTTGAAAGTGGATCTCAGTTTTCAAACTTTAAGTAATAGTATAAAGGAAAGTCGAGATTCTTTGAACACGCTAATCTCAAAAACTACTGAACGGATTTAGAGGTTAGAGCCCATATCAGGCATCTGATTTTATCTGACCACAGAGTCAGACTTAGGGCCGGTTGTTCAATGTCTGGTTATCACTACTTGCCGGTTAAACATCATTATCGATATTTAGGCGCGTCTGCTAACACTAGGCGCCTAAATACATGCTATATACTGCTGCATATGCAAAAATTTCCTTCACTAACTTAATGAAAATTTTGCACATGCACTTCTCAACTGCCATGTAATAAAACTTTCTTAAGTTTAAATTTGATGCTAGTTCAAAGTATGCTCGGCCTAGTCTGATGCATCCTCCGGACACTGTTCCGGGGTTTTTTGCGGACTCTGCTTGACTTACAAACATGCTTCTACCTCCGATTTGTGCCAATCAGACAGTGAACAACCGGCCCTTACTGGCTAACCAGAATGTACTACCACAGCCACAAGCTATTTCGCTAGCTACATCAGCAATAAACCACAGCTACATATTGTGGGAGTTTAGTGCATTTAGAATATTTGAACTTTTAGCAGCGCTTGCTACATTCATACCACAGCCTCATCATTCTGGTTAGTCAGTTACTCCGCCTTGAAAACGACAAGGCACCAGAGCTGTGCTTCCTTAGCTGGACAAAGTCTAATTCGTCTTGAGTCATATTTAGTTCAACCTTCTTGCTTGGGGAAATCATAAATGCGAAGCAAAACTACTCATTTCCCCATACAAATTCGCATTTCTAAAATCACGCATTTGAACGCAGTAAACAAAATCGCGAAGAAAATGCGTTCCAATTGCCGTACTATTTTATTGAACTCACTCAGAAACAAAAGTTCCACAAAAGCTTTTGTTTGTCTTTCACATTTGGAATCTTTCAAAATTAAAACAAAGACCACGAAATGAATAAATCTTTGAAATTTGTATATAAAAATTGTTAATTTATACATAGCCTTTACACATTTTTAGTTTAATCAAAGAATAATTAAGGGTACTCATCTATTCGCGGAAGTTTCATATTTGGGCAATTGGGCAACTTTGCGCAGTGTCTTTCATGAGGACAATCTTATATTCTGTGCAATTTCAGACTTTTAATTATTTGACAATGCTTAAGTTAAAAAGTTGAACAATTGAAACTCGAATTTAAGAAAATATTTAAGTCTTACGAAAAAGCGTTCAGCACAAATCAAAATGAAAGTAAACAAAATAGTTGATTGAGGGTTGCACATCACACTGCGCAAATTTGCGCGACAAAATTTCCGCGCAAACTTGCCCTTTTCGTCCAAATAGCTTTCCATACAAATTTTGACATTTCATTTGCGAGGGTTTTAAATTGCACAGTTTGCCCAGTTTGCGAGAGTTTGGCGCTTGTAAATGAGTACCCTTATGGCCTTTTTGTGTCCAAAACGTGTTGAAAAATATCTTTTCAATTGATGGGAAGTCAAAGGAAATGCAAATTAAGTAGTGGAATCACCTTCAAATGACTGATTTGAAATCACGCATTTGGGTCCAATGTAAATGTAATAGAAGGCTTTTCATGCATTTCTGTTGACGACGACATATTAAGTATATATGCAAAATTGCGCAATGCGAAGGTCACGTTATATAGTCAAATTTTTTTCCTTCTAATTGTTAGGTCTTTTAACGAAGTATCTAAATAAAAATTCGCCTACTTTTTATTTATATATGCTTTTAATTGTCACAAAATTTTTAAAAATTAGAGTTTCAGCCAAAAAAAATGTTATTACTTCCAATTTTTTGTTATTGTTTGTCGCTATTTAATAAAAACTACTAACACTACACCAAAACTAAGTTCATTTTTTATAGTATTAAAAAAAATATGAATACCTTAATTTTTTCAATTTAGGCAATAAGATAAACTTAGCTTAGCTTAGCTGTAACTTTTTCTGAAACTTAAGAAGTATGGATTAAAAAATGCGTATCATTTTATAGTTCCGGCAGGGAAATCTAAAACTTCTTCACAGATTGTATTAAAGTACTTCAAAACGTCCGAAAATAGTAAATAAAAACCAAGGTACTCTTAAATTTTTTTTATTTCACTCTACCAAACTCTAGCAAATTTGGGAATTCCAATAAAACATCTCAAAGATACCACAGAAACAACTTTTCCATAAAAAACGTTTACCAAAAATTATTTCTGTTTTTTATACGTAATGTAGTAAACAAATTTATTAAGTTTCAAAGTTTGACAGCTTTTTGACAACTTTTTTTGTAACACAGTAAAATTAGTTTTTCCGTTCAACAGTTTCACCTCAAAAATATTCTGACTTTGGCGCCCTCTACTGTTAACAAAAAGAAGAGTTGGTAAATGAAACTTACAGATCTGTTAGGGATACTTTGTGAGCTTTACAAAAAAAAATATTCTAAGCACCTTATTTTATTTTCATTTTACCTATTTGACAAAGCTCTGTGCGTCTTCATCCTGTCTCTGCTTTGGTTTGCTGGCGAGTATCCTATAAAAGTAACCGCCCAGAATGTAAAACTGAAATAACGATGATAGGCGCTCGGGAGTCCGGAGCATGAATATCTGCAGGCGAATATTTGCCAAATCGATTTTTTCGATTGATTACTTTCTTTCTAATCCGGGGTGGCTAATATAAAATCTCGTTATTACAAACACATTCACATATTTTTTTTTGTTTTGAAAGCGAACTTCCTCCAATTTTAAATGAAAATTAAAAGAAGTCACTTCTCTAAACTTTCGGAAAGATTCTTTGCCGATCAATTCGACACAGCTACTAACTCAGACCGCAGCACATAGGGGTATTTGATCGATCTAGGCGGTCATAAGTCTATTTTTTTAAACTTATCGTAGGAACAAAAAAAATACTACCTGCCACAGTTGAATAGTTGCGGAACAACAGACAACCCCTACCCCGAACTTATACGTCGCTAAATAGTTTCGATTTGGCAAAATTTAATCTAAGTAATAATATCAGGAAATATTATATTTTTTTAGTGACTATTTTTTCATTACTTTGTAAACCGTAAGCTTTTAGTTATACTTCCACGCAATTCCACGTTACATTACTAGTTGCGTTCTATAGAATTTAGCTTTGATAGTATACTGCACAAAATTTAGCTTCCGATAGCTACCGATGAGCTTTTTACGACCAATAATTAAGATATCTCTAAAAAAAAAAATTTCATTTTCATACATATTTTGTCATTTTTAAGCATTTCCTTTGCTTTAGAGTCGCCAACTGGTTCCTGCTATAGAGTAGTAACTCGAAAATATTTATTTGATTAGATGCATCGACAAAATTTTATGAATTTTGAGAACAAAATAAAGTTTCTTCAAAATGATATATTATCGTCTGACACCTTTTCCGATGAACAACTAAGAGATATAAAGCACAAATTTTCACAACTAAAAGCACAGTTTATACAAAGGTGGATAAACGCCCGTGGGAAAGAAGAAGTTTTTTTGAAAAGTAACCTAACATGGCTACAAGGAACATTTTCAATTCCCAAAGGTATGCAACAGCTGCGATCTGGTCGTGTTGAACAGGTTACTTCTAAGCTCTAATCCACTCATTAGTAGTTTCAGGCCAAAGCCAAAAAAACCAACCAAACCCTTTTCAAAGGAAGAAATCGATATGTCGCCTCTAGCTGAACCAACTAAGGATGACACGAAGTCTGGAGAGTCTTCAGAAGAGGAAGATGGGTCCGATGAAGAATCTTGGCACTCATCATCATTCTAAAATAGTTTTTACACAAATTTTGTTTTAGATTTTAATTACACATTTATTATCCATTGCATTACAAGATAAAATTGGTTATTTTCATCATTTTCTTTGTAACTTATATATCAAGGAAGCCCATACGCATTTTAACAATAAAAATAAATTGTTGAGCAACATTAAAAAAAATAATAATTTGTCTGTTATTCCCTTAGTTAAAGTTGAATTTCAATTTTAAACAGGTGGTAACCCTGTCAAATGTTGTTTAGAAATGAAGCCTTTCAAAACCATTTCAATTGATACCCATATTGTAATAAATCAGTTAACTTAACTATATTAAAGTTTTTACCAGGTGGCAACTCTTTGCATGTACTAACCTATATATAAACATCGCCGAGACGAACACGTATGTAGGTATGCGTGTTTCTACAATCGGACCACGGCAACATAGAGTCTATCGGTGTCAAACTTTAACCAACTTTATTTTCGTTGCTTTGAAGGAATAATTGTACGTCCTCCACCTATATTTACTTGATTTTAAACATTTACAATTTTAAACACCGTAACACGTCTTTTCTAAACATTTTGAAATAAAATTTTCAATAAAATAATTTTGGCCGCCTAAATCGGCTAAATACCCCTATGTGCGCAGGTGAAATTGTAAAGATAGTAACCCCCAGGTAAATTTTAAGATTGTGGTTGCCATCAGTGCATGCTCTTTCGTTTTTTGTGAAAAGAGGGTAATTCCACTTGTCCTTGATCATCATCATTACCTCGATATGCTTTCCCACTATTGGCGCTGAAATTTTATATGTACTATGTATGTGTGTGCATACATAAATACTACAAGATTCAATTTTTATACAGGAGACAGATTTATGATTACTGTACATCATATCTTTGTACTGCATATCTGCAAGTGAATGATTGTTATATGAAGTCAGAAATTTCACGGTCGATTCATATGGAGTGTGATGGCCATGTAATGAGGTGTCTGACCTCAAGCACAATGCACACAATGTATTTAAGTATAAATGTATATTTTTATACTAAATTTTGGTTCATACATATGTATGTACATAGATGATTGTATTAAGTTCCAGTTAAATGATTGTACGATATTCAATGAATCAATGAATGAATACGATGCCCAAAGTACTTATGTAAATGATTTATTTAATCGAAGTAATTACCAAAATCAAGTGCATTGACTCATTAATCATTGCTTACATACATAACGGGTGATTTTTTTGAGGTTAGGATTTTCATGCATTAGTATTTGACAGATCACGTGGGATTTCCGACATGGTGTCAAAGAGAAAGATGCTCAGTATGCTTTGACATTTCATCATGAATAGACTTACTAACGAGCAACGCTTGCAAATCATTGAATTTTATTACCAAAATCAGTGTTCGGTTCGAAATGTGTTTCGCAAACCCAATTGCTGCGAACGGCGACGAATCGACATTTCACGGTCTTCAGCAACACTCTCAGAAACAGACGCAATATTCTCTTCTGTACGCACTGTACGCATTCGTGTGGTTGGTTTAATGTCCAATAAAGTAAACTGAGTGCGAAACTTGGTCACAATCGCATTAATTGTTTGCTCACTTGGTCGATTATGTAGACCATAAATCGGACGTAAAGCGAACCGAACACTGATTTTGGTAATAAAATTCAATGATTTGCAAGCGTTGCTCGTTAGTAAGTCTATTCATGATGAAATGTCAAAGCATACTGAGCATCTTTCTCTTTGACACCATGTCTGAAATCCCACGTGATCTGTCAAATACTAATGCATGAAAATCCTAACCTCAAAAAAATCACCCGTTACAATACAGACTTTGAAGTATATTGAGTTGGAGGTACATAAATGCTCATAACGTCCAGTTCGATGACAACTTTGACCTTTTTACATAACATAGACAACCAAAAACTTGAACGTTTAAGGTTTCAAAAGCAAATAAGTACGTATTGAATACAAATATAAACATACTTATCGTCGTCATAATTGCAAAAACCCCGTTTGGTAGCCAATGGCTTTCGCGGCGGATAAGCAACTCTTTTTAGTGCTGTCGAAAGCGGCTTTGAAGTCGACAAATATGTAGATGGTGAGTGTCAATCCATTTCTCGCGGGTCTTTTCCATCACCGTCGTCATAATTGTGAAATACACTGAGAGAAGATTTTAGTGTTTTACGGTAGAAGAAAAAAACGTGTGAAATTGAAATTGGAAAAACTGTCAATTTATACGTTGTTTTGAATGTACATATCAATGTAAACTAAGGGAGTATTTATAACCACACTCTTACAAAAAAAACATCACGAAGGAAGATGGAGAAAACACCTTCCCACCTCATTTTTTACCCGTACGCAAATATGTTCACTGGGTCTTGTTTAAATATTACACCCCGCCCATCTCCACTTTTACAATGCCTCCCCCGCCGAGATTAACTCAAATTTCTTAGAATTACCTATTGGCCGTTGTTGGAGATTCATAGAAGCCATAAGTCAGCTCCAATCCATGTTACCTTACTCTTTAAAATCCAACCCTGATACTGTCTGTTGAGGGAAGCTGAACATCAGAGATTTAGTATTTCCCTACGAAAAAAGTGCTTCGTTCGTATCCTGGCGGTACTAGAAACTTTCCTATAAAAAAAAGTGTTCAATTTTCAGTGTAGGACCTGCTCCGGATCAATATCCTTTCCTAATATCAAAACTGCAGATTCCAAGTCGAATCTATGTATCTTAATTGCCTGCAAGAGGGTATTTCTACATCTGGCTTTACGAAAAACCCTGGAAGCTTTAAGGTTATTGTATCCACAAATGGGGTTTTCCTTGCGTTTAAGACAGCTCAGAGAAATTTCAAGTAGAATATTTTACGTTAACAGAAACAACGCAGCTATGTAAGTAGTTTATTGATTGAGCGTTCTGAAATAATCGGCCTTCCAATGGAAAGCATGGTACATAACTGGTTATATGAGCACAAATAACTGCTTAGAACACTTCCAATCTAAGGTGTAGAAGCTTGAATGAAATTAAGGACCTCCGTGATAGAAATTACAAAAGTATATATGGACACCTCAATGAGGGTTGGCATTTAGGCGTTACTTGAAAATCCAAAGAATTTTTAAAAGCAAATCACTCTGTCCTTATAAACCTTTTCATACCTTGTAAACATAGGGACACAATGTTAAGAGCTTTTGGAAATATCAAGGGTATATATTTACGTTGTGCTCTAATATATCCGTCTATGCAGCCATGGAAATCATGTGAATATTCTTAACTACATACATAATAAATTTTCATTTCAAAATACAAAAACGGATACGAAGGATTTACATATATGTACATATAGAAATGCTCAATAATGTCGAATACCAACAAACATTATGTTGATATACGTTTTGCATTTTGTTGATACGCGGTTTTGTACTTTAAACGGTGATATAATACCTTGCGACAGGCAATTTTGCTCACAAAAAAATCAATATATTCGCCAAACCAAGGGCAAATTATAGTAAAATTGCGTTCTTAATTTTTCTATCTGACGTCAGGATTTTTAAAATAACTTTGAAATTTGAAAGATATGAGTATTTCAAAAATTATTTAAAATTATTTAAATTTTTTGGTGCGTAAGGGACGGATAGATATTGAAAATACCCCTTTATTATTATTATTATTATTATTATT